>NC_133330.1:88933046-89233046 GCF_042186555.1 Aquarana catesbeiana
TTATGAGCATGCGTGTCACTTTGTGCATCGGAACTGGCCACACGCGGTCGGAAAATTTTATAGCCTGCTCTCAAACTTTGTGTGTCGGAAAATCCAATGGAAAATGTCCGATGGAGCCCACACACAGTCGGAATGTCCAACAACACGCTCCGATCGGACATCTTCCATCGGAAAATCTGACCGTGTGTACGGGGCATAAGTCCTCAAAAGTCAAGCCCTCTGGATTAATCCTACTTTTGCCTGTCCTTAAATGCCCCTGGACGCACATCCAGGTTAACTTGTCCTCAAGTTCTGCTGCCTCTACACCTGCTGATGCGGTCCAAACTTTTTTAAAAAGTTCCATCCATCCTTTGCATAGATTGTCTTATTCTGCCTGGTAGGGCCTTCAACCTTTTCTTCAAGCCAATCTGCATCCAGCTACCCAACTTGACTCCAGTGACATGTCACCTGCTATCCAGCCTGACTTCACTGGTTCTCTGTCTACTGTCCAGTTTGATGCCATAGACTCTCTGCCTGCTAACCAACCCATATTGATGATTTTGATCCGATATCAACTACTATCTGAACTCTGCCTGCCTTTTGACTTCAGATTTGACCCTGATTATTCTAAACCTTGTCTGTCTTGTACCCGGACTGTCATTAAACCACTCTGCCTGTCTGCCAACCGCAAGTACCTGTTTGTTGTACTCAGTTTGCACCTGCCCCAGTGTGGTAGCCAGGCACTTGTAGCATTGTGTATAAGTGCTTGGGGCAACCGAGTACCAGTAAGTGCCTTATGGGAAAGGGGGCTGCTTTAGGTGAAGAACACAGAAGCCAGCTAGAGTATCTGACCATTTGCGTTAGGGGTAAGAGTGACAGTATGTCTGGCAGAAGCAGCCATAATTGATCCTCTATGCAGCCATATACAGTAGTCGCTACAGTCACTAGGAATTGAAGATCAACTTTGTTATCCACTGTATGTTAGTCAATATGAGCACAAGGTCAAATAATTACCATGGTCAATATGTTCATAAAAATTGTATAATAAAAACACACTTACCTGTAGTCATCAAAAAATTGCTCTTTCATAGACTGTACTTCAACTTCTGGTTGCAATTCTTCTTTTTCTTTTACTGAAAAGGAAATAAATGATGTCTGTCATCTGCATGTCATATTTTACCAGATTTCACTTCATCCACATTTTGCTACCCAAGGCTACATTAACCCTTTTTTTTTGCCCATTTTATAGAGCACTGACACAATATCACTTTGCTTTTGTAGAAAAAAAATGAACTGTTTGCATCAGCCTGTGTAGAGAATATGGCCCTGTCATGTTTATACATGTACATACAACAAAGTCAAATAGTTGGAAGCAAATTAATTTTGCAGTACGTTTAATGATTGTATGATGAAACTGGAGCACCTGGAGAAAATCAATGTAAAGAAAAGGATACCATGCAAACTCTGACGCAGCATCCTTTATAGGGATTAAAACCCAGCACTCCAACATTACCAGCAGTGATCACGAACAGCAGTACCACTACTTGGACTAAAATTACAATCTATTGTTTGGATAATAAAACATAAAATAATCAGGATGCGATTTTGAGTTGAATGATTCTGTGGTTTCATTTTGCTTTGGGTACCTTAACTATTACTTTATACATTGCTCAGATTTAAACCTAGAGTAATTCATTGTAAATGTGTCCAGAGCGGATTGAAGCCATACCTGTATAATGGATAATATATTGGGCTCCATTCACATAACCAGATCGAATGCGGTATGTAGGTGTCCAGACACATTTTCCCTAAATATTGCATAAGATCCTGCAACTGTCAATTCACTATATTGTTTTGCAGTATTTAATGCAAAATGCTTTAAACTGTCAGTAAATACTGCATGAAATAAGTAAATTCACAGAAGGAGATAAATAATTAAATGCATGCGGTAATTAAGTAGTGGTCCAGGCATGTGGTATTTAAGGAATGTATAATTATAATAACCAATTATGAGTGGTCGCTGTCTTTTTGGATCACTTCTATCAACAGCAGTGCATAGAAACATAATATGTAAATATGGAAATCATTGGGGTTGATTTACTCAAAGTATAACTAAAGGAAAAACTTTTTTTAGTTTTGGATAGAATGGAGGTGAAGGAGATTCACCCTCTCTATATTTGTCTTGTTTGGGTTGTCCTCTGGAAAAGTAATAGGGGGGAAATCTTCCAATGGGACACAGATGGATAGATAAAATTTACAAGGGTTATAACCCTCCCCTACTTTATCCAAAATTAAAACATAAAAGTTGTGCCTTTAGTTTTACTTTAAGGCAAATACTGTGCAATTTGCACGTTGCTCCAGAACTTAGTAAATGAGGTAAAGCTTCACTTTACAAGGAATACCCAATCACATGCAAGGAAAAGAAAAAAAAAAGCAAGACATGGATGAGGGAGTTTGGGGAGGAGGAACTTGACTGTCCTGACCTCAACCTGATACTGTAGAACACCTTTGGGATGAATTAGAGGGGAGACTGCAAGCCAGGCCTTCTCGTCCAACATCAGTACCTGACCTCACATATGCGCTTCTGGAAGAATAGTCAAAGATTCCCATAGACACACTCCTAAACCTTGTGGACAGCCTTACCAGAGGAGTTGAAGCTGTTATAGCTGCAAAGGGTGGGCCAACTCAATATTGAACTCTACGGACTAAGACTGGGATGCCAGTCAAGTTCATGTGCGTGTAAAGGCAGGCATCCTGATACTTTTGGTAATACAGTGTATGTGTGTAATTTGTGATACTATTTTTATTTAATATTTGACATTTTTAAAGATATTTTGTATTTACTTCATTGAACTTAATTGTTTTTGATACACCACGTGTGTCCTGTGAAATCAGCTTCCCTTTGACCGGTATTCTAGACACCCTTTTTCTTTTGTATTAATACATACTGTATGCTGCAGGGACCACACTAACTTCGTGAGTTTGTATATTTCTACAGTTTAAACCATTTTACCTCTTTATTAGCAACAAAAACTGACAGGGGTTCTAATTCTTCTCCACTGTATCCATCCCTCTGGATATCGCATGAGATAAAATACTGCATGGTTTCACAAGATAAATACCGCATATTTCAATGAAATAATGCATTCAGTATTTTAGCGGCGTTTTTTTGTGAATTGCAAAATTTTTTTTGAGAAATGCTATGAGCTATTTTACCGCACATTTTAAAGCGGAAAATACTGCTTCGTGAATGGAGCCCATTATCTGTAGTGTAACTGTTACCTGCATATTTTCCTCCCCTGTTTCTTTTCACAAAACAAGCAACAAGCATTAATAGAGTTAGAAGAGCCACAGCACACATCAGTCCGATGAACCATCCTTGTGAAGACAGGCTGTGAGGTGCATTAGCGTAAGCTGCAATTAAAATAAATAGAAGAAAATTTAAATGCATAAATATATATTTATATTTGTATTGTTTAAAGTTGCAAAAAGGTTTCCCTCCCAACTCATTAAAGACAAAAAATATTAGTAAACAACAAATATTGCTATACAGGTTACGTGTTTCATTTGTTAGATCTATCACCTACTTTAACTGATCCCCAAAAGAAACACAGGTTTGCATTGAAACTTTCCAAAAACGATATTTTCCTAAAACCTGCGACTGTTCTGGGTTCTTCCCCCAATAAACACATCTTGTTTATGTGTTTATAAGGACAATCTTGGACATGACTTGTCATAGCACCAATAAGGAACCTAAAGTAGCATTTAGGTGAGCAATCATTAAACCCCCAGTAGACTTTAACCACTTCCTGCCCAGGCCATTTTTCAGATTTCGGTGCTGTCACACTTTGAATGACAATTGCGCGGTCATGCTACATTGTAACCATGTGACATTTTTATAATTTTCTTCACACAAATAGAGCTTTCTTTTGGTGGTATTTAATCACTTCTGTTTTTTTTTTTTTTTAAAAGACCACAAATTTTGAAAAAAAAAGTTTTTCTTAGTTTCTGTCAGTAAATTGTGTAAATAAAAATAAAAATGTTTTCTCCTTAACTGATGGGCGCTGATGAGACAGCACTGATAGGCTGCACTGATGGGCACTGATGAGGCGGCACTTATGGGCACTGATTAGGTGGCACTGATGAGGAGGCACGAATATGCTGCACTTATGGGCACTGATAGATGGCACTGATATGTGGCACTGATGAGCACTGATAGGCGGCCTTGATGGGTGGCACTTGTGGGCACTGATAGGCGCCAGTGGTGGGCACAGATAGGCGGCACTGGTGAGCACAGATAGGCGGCACTAGTGAGGACAGATAGGTGGCACTGATGGGCACTGATGGGTGGCATTGATGGCAGCAAAGATGGGCATTGATGGCCAGCACTGACTGGCATCACTAATGGGCACTGATTGCTGGCACATGTGGGCACTGATTGCTGGCAGTGGTGGGCACTTTATTGTAATCAGGGCACTGATGATCAGTGCCCTGATTACATACCTAGATGTCCCCTGTGAGGAGATGCCACTGATCGGCTCTCCTCTCTTTACACTCTGTCAGTGTGAGACGAGGAGCGCAGATTACCGGCATCTCCGTGTTCTCTTTACAGAGATCGGTTTTGCGCCATGTCCAAGCTACACGGCGCGGCAGCAATCGCTGCACTGTGCGCCCCCCCTGGGCGCGTGAGAGCGTTCATTCTGGGAAGCCGTTATATGAGGTCCACCCAGAACGAGAGCCGCTGTCATTTGACGGTGGGCAGGCGGCAAGTAGTTAACCTCCCTGGCAGTATTCCCGAGTCTGGCTTGGGGTGGATTTTCAAAACCAAAAGCGGTAACCCCGAGCCAGACTCGTGATCGCATTGCAGGATCCAGGAAGAGCTCACTTACCTTGTTCCCTGGATCCTGCAATGTCTCCCCGCAGTGTGAGCGGCTCGTCCTCCGCTCGATTCATCACAGAGCTGATCTCCGTTCCTTCGAGCTTTGCGACGCATGGGGATGGAGAGCGGCGCCAAATTCAAAAAGTGAAACACACACTATACATACAGTACACTGTAATCTTACAGATTACATTACTGTATGAAATTATTTCACATCCCTTTTGTCCCTAGTGGTTTGTCCAGTGCCCTGCATGCAGTTTTATATTATAAAAACTTTTCTTTCTGCCTGGAAACTGGAGATTTCCATAGCAACCCAAACCATCCCTTTACATCAAAAACAGTTTTATACCAGCTAGAAAAAGCGATAATAAATTAGAATCACTCGCAGTATTGAGCGATAGTGATTTGTGGGGAGATCCGTCATCAAACACTGAAAAGTAATGACAGTGACAATTCTGCAACTGAGCAAATTTCAGTGTTTTTGATTTGATTACATTATTGAATAATTTTTATTATTTTTATATTATTATTTGGTATAATTATTTATAGTTATTTATTATATTATAATTTATGATTTTGTGTTTCAAACTTTATCATACCCAAGATATCTACTAGACTCTTGTTTGGACAGATTTAAGTGAGTTATTTCTAAGAATTACAGGCCTACAATATAAAACGCCAAATTTCCATGCAAAATAATGGTATCGCTTTCAGCACCAAAAATGTGAAATAATCATACTGCCAGGGAGGTTAAAGGAGTTGTAAAGGCGGAATGTTTTTTATCTTAATGCATTCTATGCTTTAAGATTAAAAACCTTCTGTGTGTAGCAGCCCCCCCAGCACCCCCTAATTACCTATCTGAGCCCCTTCTCTCTCCAGCGATGTCTACGACCCCCTCAGCCATCCAGGACACTTCTCCTGATTGACTGGAACATAGCAGTGGCGCCATTGGCTCCCTCGGCTGTCAATCAAAGTCAGTTGCCAATCAGGGGAGAGAGAAGCCAGGTCGGGGCTCCTGTCTGAATGGATACACAGAGCTATGACTTGGCTTGGGTGCCCCCTGTAGCAAGTTATTGGCTGAGGGGCACTCAAAGGAGGGAGGGGCTAGGAGCAGCAAAGAGGGACCAAAGAAGAAGAGGATCCAGACTGCTCTGTGCAAAACCAACTGTACAGAAGAGGTAAGTATAACATGTTTGTTATTTAAAAAACTTCCATTATGTAAGTTATGAGAGAACTATGGGGCTTTCATTTATGATTTCCTTCTGAAAAGCGAATTTGCCTTATTGTGTCTGACTTTAATACATAGGGGGTGATTTACTATTACAGGAAAGGAATTTATACCAACCATGCATTATATCAGGAGTGCAGTTTATAGCCTGTAACTGTATGTGTTCCTTTATCCTTTGGCCTCCTTAGTGTAGATTTATAAGGGCTTCTAAATAGTAATGCTCTCTTCTCAATCGCAACAGTGACTTTTTTTCTTTCCTTTTACCTCTTCTTTGAGTTTTAGAGAAGCCGGCATTGAGGATATGTGGTTCACTGGAGCTGTGCTGAGCTATTTTTACCTTCTCTGAAGATATAAGATTAAGCACAGGAAAGCTCAATTAGGCTCCCAAGCTTAGCCTTTTGTGAAACTCAAAGGAAAAGATATGAACTTCTACTGAGATGGTTGGGGAGGAGATGCCCACCCATTATTAAGAAGTCTTCTTGGAATGGAAACTAAACTTAGGAAATAAGGATAGTAATGATAGGTAGAGACAAATGTACAGGACTGTTGTACAATTTTATTCTGTAAATGTATTTCTGAAAAAGACTGAGGTGTTATATATAAAATGATTTTCAGCCTTCTATGACAGTAACTACTGAGATAAGACTGTCTATAGCTGCCCAAACACTGGCTGGTTCAAACATTTGGAGAAAAACCACTCACTAGAACATTCTTTCTTGTCATCAATGGGGTTGGTCTCCTAAAGTCAAATAGACTGTGCACTTTGCAGAGTGCAGTTGCTCCAGAGCTCAGGAAATGCAGTAACGCTTTACTTTGCAAAGAAGACTCAATTTTGTGCAAGAAAAAAAAAAAAAGCAGCACTTCTGCTTGCACATGACTGGATGATGGAAGTCAGCAGAGCTTCTGCTCATATACTAAGCTCTGGAGCAATCTTTTTGCGTTTAGTAAATCAACCCAATTGAGTCAACTAATTTGGTTTAAAGGCCCTTAAAATTTAGTTTAGACCTGTTATTTAAATGGAATCCCAGATGTATTAAACAGGTTTCATTACAATATGTAACCACAATAACTACGTTTAAGCAGGCCATAGACGGATGGAAATTCAGACAGTTCAGCAGGAACCAAACAAATTTTGATCCATCTATGGACAGGCTGATTGTACTGAATCTATCGATTGACTTCAGTACAACCAGCCTGTGTAAAAAGTGTCACCAGCGCAAAAACAACAATAATAATAATCATAATAATGAATGATGAATATATGTGTATTAAACATATAAGGTTTGCTGCGTCTACAATTTCTCCACTATTCGTGGTGCAAGAGTGAAAATATATATAAATAGGTAGCTGCGCCAACCCTAATATACAAAGTATATAATCAATACAGCCAACGATACTCAATTAATCTATATTAAAAAGTGACTTTTCCAACCAATATAGTGCTCACATCAATGTGTTCAATATATTCATTAATTCTCAAAGAATTGTGCATACAAAGTGATTAAATATAAATAAAGTGATTCGGTACAAAAAAGTAATTCAGTACACAAAAGTCCCAGTGATGGTTCTTCATAAATTTATCCCATGTGTCAAATATAAATTTGTGTCTGAGCGATCCAAATTCTCGTGATTCACCACCACCTTCCAAAATTTGCACTTACCAGAAAGCAGTAATCAAAAAGCCTTAGTAATGCCTGGTTCAGTTGGTACTCTATACGGGTATACCAGAGATTTGCCCAGCAGATGCAGCAATATTTGTTTCATATGCCTCCACCATTTACCATTCTTTAATTCTCATGAAAAAAACAAATGACCATTACTGCACAATATTGCTCAGTTTACTATCCTGTAAAGGTATTAAGAGATAGTTCACTCACATTTACTTGTGCCTTTAGACTGGCACCAAGTCTATCCAGTGTTCCAAATAAAGCCTGTGCTCGACAAAGCTTCCTGTTGATACCTAATCTATGCAAAACGTGTTGAGACTAGTTGAGTGATGCTGATGTCACATCCGTCCCCTGACCCACACTGAAACCAAGGCTTGAACCACACGCTGTCTTCCTGAGACGGTATGGCAAGCACAGGCTTTGTTTGGAACGCTAGATAGGCTTGGTGTCGGTCTAAAGGCACAAGTAGATATGACTGAACTATCTGTTAATACTTTTAAAGAATAATAAACTGAGGACTATTGCGCAATGATGGCCATTTGTTTTTTCATGAGAAATCTCTGGTATACCTGTATGGAGAAGAACCATCACTGGGACTTTTGTGTACTGAATCATTTTTTTGTACCGAATCACTTTATTTATATTTAATCACTTTGTATGGACAATTCTTTGAGAATGAATGAATATATTGAACATATTGATGTGAGCACTATATGGGTTGGAAAAGTCACTTTTTAATATAGATTGAGTATCGCTGGATGTATTGATTATATACTTTGTATATTAGGGTTTGTGCAGCTACCTATTTAAATTTATTCTCAGTACAACCAGCCTGTCTGTTTGTTTTCAGATGTGGCAAGATTTGAGACTTCCATAACAGCTCTTCACCCATGTGCGGGAAGCCCGCAGGTGCGCAGATGTGCTGGAGGGCTCTGCCAGGACATGAAGTAAAAATAAATAAAATATCATATCCAGTTGTGAGAGAGGGAGGGGTGAAGGCAAGGGAAAATACATTTTTATTTAGTGTGAAGGCCTGCTTTAATTGTAACCCTCCTATAGAACCAACATGATCTTAAAACACCCACTTTGAGCTTTGTTTTTTTCTTTTGACACCTACGGGTTCTTATCATTCACTTGTTGTACCACTGCAACTGTTATTGTATATTGCATGGGTTCTGGCATATCTCAAAAGACAATTTTAGACAAACCGTAAGACAACATGAAGAACAGTAAAACAAGAGTCCCAGCTAAAGTAAATTGTAGAAAACAAGAGATAGTTCAACCAGCTATCATCTCCAAACTACTTATTAGTAACTTTTTAGTGGATTCACATGTAAATTCTGGAACTTTGGTAAAAACAGGTTAGTTCAGCAGCAAAAAAGGAGGAAATCAATGCAAGATATTCTTGGCAATCTAACAGAGAACATGAAGCATAGCATTGAAACAGCAACACAAACACATCACTAAACACGTAACAAGCATCTGCACAAACCTATAGCGGGAACTTTGGCAGCAAAAGCAGGAGTGCGAGATGGGGAAAAAGGAATGCTAGAGAATCCTGGAAAAGAAATGAAAACCTTTGAGAAATGTCCTAAATGATATCAATTTGTACATTTTGTCTGCTTTCTATGACACAAAAGCAGAGAGTGATATTGTACAAGTAATTCTGCATACAATGTTAGCACCATCTAGGGGATTCTCTAGCTAAAAATGGAAAAATATATCTTGGTGACAATGGAGGCTTGGCTAAGAAGTAGAGCTTATGATGTCATAGTTAATCCAGGGGAAGGGTTAGACCTTTCTAGAGGGATCCAAAGATTTAGAAAGACATATTGGGGGATATTTACTAAATCTGGAGTGTGCACAATCTGGTGCAGCTCTGCATAGAAACCAATCAGCTTCCAGGTTTTATTGTCAAAGCTTACTGTAATTAAGCAAGCTGAAGTTAGAAGCTGGCTACCATGCACAGCTGCATTCGGAGTGCTCCAATTTTAGTAAATCACCCCCATTGAGAGATCAAACCCCGCCCAGCACCATCCAAAAAAAGAAAAATCTGAATATTCATTTTAAGTAGAGTCCTTTAAATAGCATGTTATAAATGAACTCAGCTTGCTACAATCATGCCCATTATTTCAAGTGTAAGTTCACTTTTCGTACCTTTTTACAAAAAATCTGCCTATTCAATTCCATGTCCCATAAATAGCACATATAAACGGCCCTCATTTTAAAATGCGGCTCCTGCTTTCCTTTACATATGCAGAAACTGATGGCCCCTGAATCACCCTTCTATTGGAAGGATGTGGTGGACGCTACAAGTGTGCTCCCCCAGGGGCTGCACCAGCCAATTCAAGCTATGCACCTAAACAGTGTGCTCTTTGCTTCTCAAGCAGCAGAGGCTGGGCTTGGACGCTGCAGCTGGAGAAGAAGAGATTGCACTTCACATGATGCCGTTTAACCAGGGTGGGCACTATTAGCAGCACAGTGGTACAGTGGTGTAGTGGATAGCACTCTTGCCTAGCAGTAAAAAGTGTCGCTGTTTCGAATTCAAAGCATGACACTACCTGCCTGGAGTTTGCATGTTCTCCCTGTGCCTGAGTGGGTTTCCTCCGGGTACTCCTGTTTCCTCCCACACTCCAAAGACATGCTGGTAGGTTAATTGGATCCTGTCTAAATTGTCCCTAGTATGTATGAATGTGAGTTAGGGACCTCAGATTGTAAGCTCCTTGAATGTAGGGACTGACGTGAATGTACAATGCATATGTAAAGCACTGCGTAAATTGATGGCGCTATATAAGTACCTTAACTAATAATAATAATATTTGGGTGCACATTTGTGGCGTCCAGCAAATGTCAGGACAGAGATGGATCGGGGGCCAGCAGATTCTGTGGAGAAGCCCCCATGACTGCATATGTAAAGGAAAGCAGGAACAGTATTTTAAAATGAAATGAGGACCGCTGGTATGTACATTTATGGGATCTGGAATTGCATTGGGAGATTTTTGTAAACATACACTTCAAGAGTTTTCCAATTTCCTAAAGCTGAAATTCAGGGAAACCGCTAAATGCATACTGTATATCAAATAAATTTGTGTCCATTCAGCCCTGAAAGTTAGAGTTCTGTGATACAATCCTTTCTAAGTCCAGGAAACCTGATGTTTCTCTGCTACAGTTTAGTAAGACTTACAGGTCTCCCCTCTCCAAATGAACAATGAAAGGAGTAGCAGCAGACTGATGAGGTCATCTCTCTGTTACTCTACTCGCTCAACCTGTCATATTAGTCCTTGCATGATTGGCTCCTTGTTCTGCTGTACCTTGTTCTCCTTATTCTGAGTTCAGAAACTGCAAGAGTCTGATACCAGGCTGTAAGGATGTCCTAATGACATGAAGCTGCATTATTTGTCTCTGTTATACCTGCCTGGAGTTCAGCTTTAAAGTGATATTAAACCTTCACATTTTTTACAAATAAAATAACAAACATGTTATACTTGCCTGCTCTGTGCAATGGTTTTGCACAGAGCAGCCCCGATCCACCTATTCTTGGGTCTCCCGCTGGCACTACTGGCTATTTCCATTTGGCAAGTACCCCCACAGAAATCTATAGATGCACTTGTGCGGGTTCACTCCCAAGCCGCCCTGTCTGTGTCTAGTGACACAAATAGGGCCCCGCCCCATCACAAAGTTTGACTGACAGCAGTGGGAGCCAATGGCTCCGGCTGCTATCAATCTGTCCAGAGAGGAGGGACAGAGCTGGGAGACAGAGCCGCTGCTCTTGTGCACAGCACTGGAACGAGATCAGGCTCAGGAAAGTATACAGGGGAGCTGGGGGGATCCTGTGACACAGAAGGTTTTTTACCTTAATGCATAAAATGCATTAGTTAAAAAACCTGCATTTACAATCACTAACAAAAATAACAAAAAAATAATAATAATAATGTACTGATTCATCAATGGCTATTGTGCAACAAAAGATGTAAGTCACTGATCAGCTGACTATAACCTGCTCTGGTGGTCCTGGAGGACTGGGAACATAAGGGATTCTAAGATAATATGAAAGCCAACTCAGCACTTTCCTGTATAATATAAATATCATTCTACACCTTAGGCTGGGGCGCTCTGCTCAGCTAATAATAGCTGTAAATATAGTGCACTTCAGTCATCTAATTGCTAGGTGTTGAATTAGTATAGCAATGGGCATCACTCCTCACAGATTAGATTTAAGCATTTTTATAATAATAAAAAAACAAACAGAAACCACCTTTAAATTGCTCAAGGTGTCCAGACGCAATTTAAGATATATTAAAATCATTATCATTTAAATATTTAATAACTGCTGACATATGTCTCTTGTATTATTTCTCTTTTAATTACTAGCACTATACCAGGAAAACATCAAAGAAGGCATTTTGCACCGACAAATTTTGCAGCTCAGTTGTTTAAAGCAATCTAAATGTAGTATCTAAAGCCAAATTGTTTTAGTTTGGAATAGAGAGAGAAATTGACGAAACCCCTGATTTTATTTTTATTGCTGTCTGTTTCTCCATTGGGAAGATTCTTTTTGTTCTGGTGACCACTGTCACTGAGACAGAAAGTGATAGAATTAGGCCGGCCATAGACTGAGTGAATTTCTTTCCTGCAATCACAGACAGTGCTGACAGGGGAATCCCTCCTGCCGAGCCATTGTATTTTCCTGGAGGGGGGTGGACGAAGCTGTCCCTGCTGGGAGAAGACAGTGATTTTTGCTAGCGGTTATAACAGCCGCTAGCGATAATCACATGTAAAATCTGGCAGGCTGTTTTTACCCAAGTTGATTGATCGATGCAGCCGGCCCATACATTCTTTCTACCATCCCCTCTGTTATAGTAACTGATGTGCCCAGTGTATGTGTTTTTTTTAAATAAGCAGCTATATACCCTGCTGATGTCAGCCAGGAGGAGGAGAAGAGAGGAGGAAAGAGGTGGCCGGTCATGTGAGCGCCGAGCAGCGCTATGAAAAAGGTATATAGCGGCTCATTTTAAAAAAAAACACATACACTGGGGCACATTATTTACTATAGCAAAGGGGATGGTAGAAAGTTATGATAGCAGCAGGAGGGGTGGCCGGAGAGTGGACGGAGCTGACAGGAAGGGAGGGAGGGGGGGAGAGGAGGACAGAGGAGAGCTGCGGATGATGGAGTCACGTAAACTGACCACAGTGTCAGGGCTCAGCAGCCATGATAAACCGTGGTCAGTTTACAGGGGGAGGGCAGAACCAGGTAGGATCAGCCATGTATTTTAGGTAATACAAGGGGCCAAATTACACAGCACAAGCACTGTGCTGTTATTCATGCTTTAAAGGAACAGGATCCATTTAAAAAAAATTAGGGTTATAAACACTTTAAGGAACAGAATACTGCTAAAAATAACTACCGTTTGCACTAAACCACCCCCCCGTGGGAACCCAGACAGGGTTCCAGGGCTATGAACCTATGCCACTGCTAAATGGACCTTGGGACTTAAGGACTTTCTCATCTTTATAAGATATGACTACCTCATGGGCATTTAGTGGCACCAGGAGAACAACTAAGGGTACATAACAGAACATGTACAGATACTTTACTTGAGGACACACTTAAAGGGGTGCAATGCATGTATGGTGTATCACAAAGAAAAGGGCTTAATTAGGGGACAAGACAAGCTAGAGAAGATTCAGTACAAATGTCTAACATGCAGTGAAGCTATTTGTAGGAGGCTATATTGCTATTGCTAATGACTATTATATTATTGTAAAGTGCACAAGCAAACAGCTGGTGGGCAAAGGTGACGGAGTCCCTGGTAGTGAAGGAGCTTTTGTGTTTAGGCTCCTTCCATAGGAATCATGACCCCAATACTGGGTCTGACATCGTGGCACAGGGGCATCCTAGGGACCTAGCTTAGGAGTCATGGAAGATGGAGTAAGGCCTCCGGAGAAGAGCAAGCATGGCTGATGTACATTGTACAGCTTCCTAGTATCTAAGTGAAAAATATGAGTCAATGTCACCGGGAGTGAGGAGACGGGTTACTGGGCTGGTGTAACCCGGTACAGGCTCAGCGGTACCAGCTCAGAAATGGTGCACAACTAAAATGAGAGAAAAGTTATGAAGTGTATTGAAGAACTGTTATCCAGAGAGCATAGAGTGTAATGAGGAACTGATATTTGGAGGAAAAAAAAAAAAAAAAAAACAAAAGGGAGGAAAGCAAAAAGAATTCTTCAGTGAGGAACCAGCAAGTTTAGCAAAAATATAAATATTTATTGTAGAAAAAATAATACCACATATACACCAGATAGTGTCAACAAGAAAATAAGTTGACTGTAAATAGACCAATAACCACCACTAACAATAAAATAGACAACGTTGTCTAAAAACAGAGAACAACATACAGATGGCCACCACTACACATACAATCACATCTAATTAGCTAGTTGGACTTGCATCGTCCCATATATAGTGTCTCTAAGTAAAGGTTGGAAGCCAAGAGGTGACGGTATGCAGCCGTGGGTATGGGAATTCCGCTGTGCACACTGCCGTTGGCAAACTTGAATGTGACTTTACAGACAGCAGAGGCTGATAGTAGCACTTGCAGATGAATGCTCAGCCACAGCTGATAACCATGCATGAACGGCTGTGTGGGTGCTGGGCAGAGGTGCAGGAGGGGGTATGTGCCTGTGTAACTATTGGTGTATGAAGACAGCGTCTGAGCTGGATATAATGAAGCGATCTCACCAGACCATAGACATCCAGATACACCAGGCACGTTGAACACTCCAGGCCTCCTCAATGTAAGCAAAGCAGCTGAATCATCCTCTGATCAAGTCAGAGTAACTGGAAAGTCCGTTTAGGTAGATGCCCACCAGGGTAATGGAAATGAGGGGACGTGGTAGCGTACCGCCAGGATGCGGTGTGAGCCACAATAACTTCCGGGTTCCGTGCTGTAGAACTTTCAGCGGGCTTCAGCGGGCTTTCGGCAGGGCTTGAGCGGCTTTCAGCGGAGTAGCAAATCAGATCCCAAAGGCTGGTGGGTGGGTCTGTATGGGTACTACGTCGAACGTAATGGCGTCATGCTGACGCGTTTCATCCGTCAAGGATTTCTTCAGAGTACAGAAGTTGAGCCACGGATTACAAGGAGTTAATTATGGATACTTGTGGAGAAGCATCGCTTTTAAGTGGGATTTCTGCCTTAAGCGTGTGGCGTAGATGGTCTTTCTCCACCGTACGCCGCAGCTGAGGTGGGTGGGTATCCACTGCGGGCATCACGATCTGCAGGTGGGCTGGGCCCCTCACCTCTTCCTTGCTGCAATAATGTTCAGCATGACGTTTGCGGGAACCCACCCTAGACTGGGGGTATATCAGCCAGGACCAGCCAACATATCCCCTCACGTGCTCCCATCACAAGAGAGGAATTTCACTCATGCCATTTTCACACTAACCAGGTAATGGGGGATCTTCCTATGACTTTGTATACAGTATATACATATGGCATTTGATTTACTGATCATCTTTGCACTCTTATTTGAGTATGTTAATAACACTTATCTATTTAAACTCCACACATATTTTATCTGCCTACACCTTGTTTTTCATTTGTGGGTTACACATATTACTTCATTTAATAGACACACCAGTTCTATTCACATATTTTGCCAATTGAATTCAATTTTATTTTTATCCATTCATTTATGCATGAATTTACAAATTTTTTGCAGAACTGGGTGTATGTTGAGTGCACATTTATCACACTCAGGGACTGTGTCATAGCAGTTTGGCATATCTCATGGCTGTTCCCCCCCGGTCCCTTTTTCGGGGGGGGGGGGGTCTCCCACTTCAACCCCGGGTGAGACACCCTATCCAGGGCCACCTATTTTTCCTGTTCAGAGACTGGGCACAGCCTGTGAGCTTAGTTGAATGTAATCAAGGCGTTGTCTGTTTTTGTTGTTTCCTTTCCCTGGAGGGCACCACACACTAATATATATATTTTATTCATCTACCATTCTAGTAAAATCTTGTATCTAAGGCCACTTTTACACTGGGGCGGGCGGGGGCGTTGACGGTTAAGTGCCGCTAGTTTTAGCGGTGCTTTACCGTAGTTTTAGTAGCGCTTTTGGGCCGCAAGCAGGGAGCTTTTAACCCCCCGCTAGCGGCCAAACAAGGGTTAAAAAGGCCCGCAAAGCGCCGCTCCTGAAGCGATTTGTAGGCGCTTAGCTAGCGCTGCCCAATGCCAGGGGTGGTTTAGGAGCGGTGTGTACACCGCTCCCACACCGCCCCAAAGATGCTGCTTGCAGGACTTTTTTTCTGTCCTGCAAGCGCACCACCCCAGTGTGAAAGCACTCGGCTTTCACACTGGGGCTGCAGAAGAGGCAGTTTACAGGTGCTTTTCAGGCTCTATTTGTAGAGCAAAAACGCCTGTAAAATGCCTCAGTGTTAAAGTGGCCTTACTCCTGAAGAGTGGCTGTAATGCCATGAAACGCGTAGAGTTTCCAATTTATCTTGTTAATCTTGTTAATCATGTTTATAATATATGTTGATCTATATTATTAACTTTGTATTTTTTGTACCAATCATGCTTTGTTTTTATATGTATTAAATACTTTATTAATATATTTGATATGTTAACTTTGATAATATTACATTATTAATATTATCATTACGATTATGAGTATTATGATTTATTGATATATTATATTCCTCAAAATTATGGAATATTCCATGTGACTGACATTAAATTATATCAACCTCATATTTACATTTATATATATCGTGCAATATTATTTGCAATGACATGCCTCAGGTAAAGTTCGATCACCTTTCCTTTTTTTTCCTTTTAATACCAATGTCACGGCATTACCACTTTATATTAATTGCAGACTAATTCATCTTCAGGAGGTAATACTAGGTGGCTTAAGTTATCAAGCTTTCTCCACAATTTTGACATAAACAGTATATTAATATATGACATGTCAGTGAAATGGTGGTATTTGTAAAATTATTCTTTGCTTATTTTCTTTAATTTTGTGCTAACTGGGCATTCTCTACTTCTTTAGTAAATGAACCCAAGCCTCTAACCCACCAGTGTATTGGTAAACAATAGAAAATAGAGTCCTGGTGTAAATCACAATTCTTATATTTTACAGTGCCTTGAAAAGTATTCATACCCTTTGACATTTTCCATATTTTGTCATGTTAGAACCAAAAACGTAAATGTATTTTATTGGGATTTTATGTGATAGACCAACACAAAGTGGCACATAATTGTGAAGTGGAAGGAAAATGATAAATGTTTTTCACAATTTTTTACAAATAAATATGTGAAAAGTGTGGCATGCATTTGTATTCAGCCCCCCGGAGTCAATACTTTGTAGAACCACCTTTGGCTTCAATTACAGCTGCAAGTCTTTTTGGGTATGTCTCTACCAGCTTTGTACATCTAGAGAGTGAAATTTTTGCCCATTCTTTTTTGCAAAATAGCTCAAGCTCTGTCAGATTGGATGGGGAGAGCCTGTGAACAGCAATTTTCAAATTCTTGCCACAGATTCTTAATTGGATTTAGGTCTGGGCTTTGACAGGGTCATTCTAACACATTAATATGCCTTGATCTAAACCATTCCATTGTAGCTCTGGCTGTATGTTTGGGGTCGTTGTCCTGCTGGATGGTGAACCTTTGCCCCAGTCTAAAGTCTTTTGCAGACATTAACAGATTTTCTTCTAAGATTGCCCTGTATTTGGCTCCAATCCATCTTCCCATCAACCCTAACCCGCTTCCCTGTCCCTGCTGAAGAAAAGCGTCCCCACAACATAATGCTGCCACCACCATGTTTCACGGTGGGGATGGTGTATTCAGGGTGATATGCAGTGTTAGTTTTCCACCACACATAGTGTTTTCCTTTTAGGTCAAAAAGTTCAATTTTGGTTTCATCTGACCAGAGCACATTTGCTGTTTCCCCTACGTGGCTTCTCACAAACTGCAAATGGCACTAATGGATTTCTTACAACAATGGCTTTCTTCTTAGAACTCTTCCATAAAGGCCAGATTTGTGGAGTGCACGACTAATATTTGTCCTGTGGACAGATTCCCCCACCTGAGCTGTGGATCTCTGCAGCTCCTCCAGAGTTACCATGGTCCTCTTGGCTGCTTCTCTGGTTAATGCTCTCCTTGCCCGGCATGTCTTGGTAGGTTTGAAATTGTGCCATACTCTTTCCATTTTCAGATGATGGATTGAACAGTGCTCTGTGAGATTTTCAAAGCTTGGGATTATTTTTTTATAACCTAACCCTGCTTTAAACTTCTCCACAACTTTATCCCTGACCTGTCTGGTGTGTTCCCTGGCCTTCATGATGCTGTTTGTTCACTAAGCTTCTCTAATAAACCTCTGAGGGCTTCAAAGAACAGCGGCATATATACTTAGATTAAATTACACACAGGAGGACTCTATTTACTAATTAGGTGGCTTCTAAAGGCAATTGGTCGCACTACATTTTAGTTAGGGCTATCCGAGTAAAGGGGGCTGAATACAAATACACGCCACACTTTTCAGATATTTATTTGTAAAAAAAAAATTAAAACCATTTATCATTTTCCTTCCACTTCACAATTATGTGCCAATTTGTGTTGGTCTATCACATAAAATCCCAATAAAAAACATTTTCATTTTTGGTTGCAACATGACAAAATGTGGAAAATTTCAAGGTGTATGAATACTTTTTCAAGGCACTGTGTAGCTGCCTTCTAAAATTATTTTCAATATCTGGATTCCTTGTGCTTGTCCTGAAGGTGTCTATGCTGCCTAATACAAATGCCACATTCCCATTTTTAGTGCATTTTTAATGCAATTAATTGCATTTGAAACGGCATACAAAATGCACTAAGAGCTCTCTGCTCTCAATAACATTATATCCTGTGAGAACAGTGTCACTTATTATAATGGCATTGAACTCGTTATGCATTTTGTGCCCATTTCTACATAAATTTACTTGTGCCAAAATAGCAAGAAAACTGTACATTATCATAGACCATTCTTAACTGGTCATTTGTTTCAGGCATATTAAACAGAGTTCAAATAGTCAGAGGTCAAAGATCAAAGCACTGATATTTTCTGTGTTCTCTATAATCTAGACTAGTATCAACACTGGTGACTGATGTATATACAATAATGTGCCTCACTATAAATATGCATCTCTTATAAAGCAAATTAAGCAAAATATTCCCCAAACAAAACACATGAATAAATATGAATCACTTAATTCTACTAATAATGCATGGTGTATGAATAAACAGCAAAGGTGACTAAATTCATCAATATATGTAGTATATTCGAGTGTATGATACGGTTGCACAGGTCCATGTGAGTTCCTAATTTGTTTTAAGTAAGTGTTTTTAATTAATGGAGAGCACTATGTAGTGTTTCTTATTTTATTCACTGAGCACCTTGGAAAAGAAAGTTGATGGAGATGATTAATATCTTGGGAGAGCTGTTTCCAGCTTGAAGGGAAGATGCTATGATTAGACCTTTTAGAATTTTCAGGTCCATCTTGCAAGGTGAGAGTGTCCACTAGGGATGGGGATGGTTTCCAAAGTTATAAAGAAAAAAAAAAGAATCATGGATTGTATTATGGAGGGTATTAGTGTGTTTATTTATACCCTGTGCACTCTTACTAATTGCATTTTTTAAAATGTATTATATTAATTTGCACTTTGTATTGGCTATTTTGAAATCTTTGATGTTCATTTTTACACCTGGCATTATTAATTAATTGTATGTATTGACACATATTTATTCATGTGTTTTGTTTGAGCAATATTTTGCTTTATTTCAATATAGTAGATGCACATTTGTAGCGCAGCACCTTTTTGCATATATATATTTTTGGATGGTTTATATCATTGTGGTGTTAGCAGCTTATTTATTTGTTTGGAAGGTAAATTGGCTCAAAGTAACATATTAAGGGACTGGTGACTCATGGTTATTATTAGGTGTGGCACATCTACCCCAGATCCATTGTATTAACCTTATAATTAGAGATAGACAGTCTGGAATCTATATATTTTTTTTTCACCAAGGGTGGTCCTTGTTAAGATTTCAGAAGAAATATTTCTAATAAAAAGAGCTAGGTGGTTTATCAGTTGCTTTAATATACTTAGACAGTATAGGCTGCTGTTCTCTATGATGTTATTTAAACCTGAGCTTTTATTTTTTTTAAATGTGGCCCAGCACAGTTATGAACACAATAATAAGATACTGCCAGTCTTTCAGACTGAGTGACATCTGTCGTTAAACAATCCTTATTGTGAGCCTAGGTCTTCCTGGACACATCCTTGGGAATCTGACATTACATCAGCCTGGGCTCATAGTAGTCCTTGGCAGCTTGGCACCTACATGTCAGTAGGTGCTGTTTAGGAAGATTGACACCCCACCACTACGGAGGAAGAAGAGGAAAGACCCATGATGTCAGTGGCTTGGATAGAAGACTGCAGCAACTTTTGTCTGTAGGGGCATCAGGGCTAGATGGTCAAATTGTGCTTTAAACTTTGGAGTAGGACTCTAAATGTAAATTCAAATATCTCTTCTATTGTATAGGGATTTTTTATTTTATTTTTTTTTTACAAAAATAACAATAAAAGAAATGTATGGTTGTTTTAAAGTTTTCATATGCGAAAGTGATTACCTTAGTGAATATCATGTTATCAGTGTATAATAATATTTCAAAACCATTTTTAGGAGTATATATAGAAGTATTTCATACATGGGCATACTTCAAATTGCAAATATATATATATATATATATATATATATATATATATATATATATATATATATATATATATATTGTACATTTTAATGTTTCTATTCTGTTCTTATCGGAAAGAAACACAATATGCCAGGATTGGATCAGAAAAGCTCATGCTGGAATGCATGAGGATGTGAACATTAACACTAGAAGGCCACTAAGGCTAGACATTGGCCATGCAGATTTCAGTGCCCCTGAATGCAAATCTGTCAACTTAGTAAGACTGATCAAAACAAAGGACTTTCTAGTGACTTATCTGAGTAGTCCTTTAGTGAGGATGCTACATATTCCTTGATATACAGAAAACTACTGAGAGACTCCACAAATCTGTAAAATATCATCATCAAGATATGGAACAGTAAGCATATAAAAAGTGTAAAGTCACAACAAGAACTACTTCTAGACAAATGTATAAAATAACTGAAAATACATTACAATTTCACTTTGAATTAAAAAGTCTACTATGTTACTTACTTGCTTGTGTTAGTGTCAGTCCTTCCTCACTTGCAGGTTTTCCACAGCCTACTTGTGTACATGCCTTCAGATAGAACTTGTATCTTGTGCCAACCTCAAGACGAGGAACTTTTTGGCTGAGAGCATTTGGGTTAGATATGGTGATATTACTTAAGTTTCCAATTCTATCGCTTTCATTAACTGAAAAACACAAGGAATCAAGTCACTGAAAGAGTTTGTAAAGTAGAATACTAGACAATTTTTTTTGGCCAACAGAAAATGGGTAGAATCATTGTCAGATTTGAATTTATTTCTATGTACCTGTTCAGCAAATTGCCATCACTTTTTATCCCAGTGACAATTGTCACAAAATACAGGAAGTAAAGCTAAGCTTAGACATGTGGTTGTAAACTTTAAACATGAAATATGAACAAAGCATATCCCTCTGTAGTGTGCACTTGTCTGAGTTAAGAGCACTAAGCGTCATTTCTGACTGCTGCTTTGTTCCTCTGCTATTAGTATTAATCAAATCTGAAAAGTTTTCCTGGCACCAAGATAAAAAAGGTGACAGGGAAAAAATCTCCAGCACACTGCCTGTGATTGACAGCCTCAGCTCTGTTCCTGTGTGCTGTGTGAAGAGGGGTCTGTCCCTTCCCTCCAATCAGCTCTCAGAGGTCTCCTTACTGAGCTCTGCAGAGTGTAATTTCAAGCGGAGTTCCGCCCACTCTACATACTGTAGATGCTGACTTTTAACATTAGGACACTCACCTGTCCTGGAGTCCAGCGATGTCAGCACCGCAGCCAATGTTTACATCACCTGGTCGGATGCTGCTGCCGCCATTGAGGGTAAGGGAACCCAGCAGTGTAGCCTTTTGGCTTCAAGGGCAGGTTTTTACTGTGCATACACGAAGCGCGCTGTGCTCTCTCACTGGCCCAGCAGAAGGGGAAGGAGGAGGGAGGAGGAGGGGGGGCCGAGCTGCTGGCGTAACTCGTCGAGGCTCAGTCTCCTGGAAGTGGGGACAGGGTATCTTAAGAAAAACAGGTACCTGGTCCGCCCTCCCCCTGAAAGGTGCCAAATGTGGTACCGGGGGGGGGGGGAGGAATCAAATAAGTGGAAGTTCCACTTTTGGGTGGAACTCGGCTTTCAGCTCTCCACCCCCCATTTTCTGTGCAGACAAACATTGTAAATTCTGCAAATTGAATGGCTGTAGAGAAGAGAGGACTGCAGATAAACAGTCACTTTACTGTGTATACTGTATGAAAGGGTTTTTACATCCATTACAAATGGCAGCATACTGGGGTGTTTACATGCCATGGTAGCAATGCTTCACGTCTGCTGCAAAAACTACCCAAAGTGTCACGATCAGTGGGCAGCAAATCTGCCAAATGCAAAGCATTCAAGTGAACAGGGAAGCGCCCTGCAATTGCGTGCAATGCATGCTGTTGCACCGCGTGTGATGGCAAAAATAGGGTTAAAACAGGGGATGAGAAGGTGTCACATTGCCTGTCAATCACCTCTGAAGAGGGACCTGAATGCAGATCACGCTTCAGAGGAGCAGTGGTTTTAGATGCACTTCTAAATCTACCCTAAGGGGAAATCTACCTAGTGGGGGCACGTACAGCAGAGTGGGGGGTGGGGGTTCTTCAACTTTAGCAATAAAATCTCATCATAGATTCTATTGGTGGTGGCTGCTCATAGGGGCGCATGGTCCAATGCGCCCGGCCCCTAATCTACATGCAGGGCGCTGGACGCATGGATTTCAATGGGCTTTTTTCTTTTTTTGAAGCACATGATTAGAGCCCGAGGCTCTAATTAGCTTTAAAAAGGGTGGGCTTGGGGTGCAGAGCAGGGGGCCAGGTTTGTTTGCCCTCCCCCCCCCCAAAAAAAAAATTTGAGAACCAGCTACCACTGGATTCTATAAACTCTATCCAAAATCAAATAAAAAGTTTGGACTGGAATTACAATAAAGGTAGCTTTATACATCAAGAGTTATAAAGAATGACTATGGCATTACTTAAAACAATTAGCTTGACTGTACTACTGTGTAGAACAAACCTAATTTACATTCTGAAATTCCACCTTATTCTCTTACCCAGAAGACCATATATACTTTCAAAGAGACACAGGCAGGCCTAATAAAAAAGGTAACAAGCCTAAATCTATGATATTCTAACACGGCAAAATGAATGACCTGCAAATTCTATAATATCAGTATCTATATTATCATCAAAGGTCTATTTTATTCACAAAGTCTTTACTAAGAATAACAAAGTGTGTTAACATATTGCCACAAGATGTCAGTATTTACAAAATTGGTACTGCCAGGAAAATGTAAATGATTTTTGATTGGTTGCTGGTGGATACTATCCATCTTTTCTGTTTACTATATTTCATATAGGAAATAAAAAGTACTTAATGGTAACAATATATGAAAAGTGAAGTAGAGAATAAAAAAGGAGCAGCTGTCCATATCAACAGATACATGTAATTGTTGCATTTAAAGAAACATAACTAGGGGTCATTAAAGCGGACCTTCAGTCATTTTTTCAACTTTCCATCTTTTAAATCTTCTGCCCATGTTGTTTTAATTTTGGATAGTAAAACATTTTTTTCTGCCAGTAAAAACCTTATACAGCCCACTTCCTGTTTCTTGTCTGGTAAAGCCTAGGCATATGACAATCATGCACAGCTCTCTGTTACTCTCATGAGAGTTTGCCAGGAAGAAAGGGGGGGGTGGAGTCATAACAGGGCCAATGAGAGCTGCAGTGCTGCAGAGCTGGAGGTGTGCCTCTGTGTGTCTGTGTAAATCCAAGAAGTGAACAGGCAGCAGCCTCAGCTGCCCAAAGTTAAAATGGCTGCAGCCAGACTTAGGGGAAGGAGATTTCTGCAGCATATTTGGCCAGTAAAAATATCACAGTATATATAAAATGATATGCAAAGTGTTTGGAGGGAAGCTTCAGAATGGCAAAGATGTTTTTATTACAAATTATGTGAGCAGACTGCAGTTCCTCTATAGTTGTCAAAGCTCCACATTTACTCCAGGTTTCATTAGTACATTTCCTACTTGTTACAAATAGTAACATGGGTATCAATCCTATATTTAATTTGTTTGTTGTAAGTGAACCCCAATGTGTCTGGTTCAAGAACATACTCATCTGATAGTACAAGACATAGTTGGTCAGGATGCCATTTGTTCTTTTCGGTGCTTCCCACGTCAGCATGAAAGATTCCCGGTCAGAACTTACAATTTTTAGAAATTGTGGCTGTTCAGGAACTAGAAAGAAAAATATATAATTTGCACAATGCTACAACTAGCAGTTAGTTTCAGTAATTCTACTTTTCCGCAGAAAGCTTGAAATTTAAGGGGTCTATTTATACATTTTTTTTCAACCACAATTCACACTATGTTCAACCAAGATTCACCCAATGAATCAAATTTCATGTAAAAAATGGGTGAATATTGTGTTAATCTCAGGTGAAAGAACTGATAAATAGAACCTTAAGTGATACTCTTTGCAAGCTAATACAAGTTTTAAAGATTCAAGCTTTAAAAACATTAAGTTCATTTGTCAGGCATATACATATAATTACAACATTTTTTTCAGTTTCTAAAGTGTTGATTATAGGAAAAGATTGATGTTGCACAATCAGTGAAATGTTTGATGTGATAGAATCTGGTTGCTAGGTGCAGCATAACACCAATGTTTCCCTTTACCATGCAGCC
Organism: Aquarana catesbeiana; assembly: GCF_042186555.1. NCBI lineage: Eukaryota > Metazoa > Chordata > Amphibia > Anura > Ranidae > Aquarana > Aquarana catesbeiana. The sequence continues at coordinate 88,957,774 of NC_133330.1, forward strand.
ATTGGCTCCTGCTGCCGTCAGTCAAAGTCTGAAAGAAGGGAGCAGGGGCAACGCTGTGTGTGTCGATAGATGCATACAGCCCAGCTTGGTATCAAGTCTTCACGAGTGCACTTGCTATGGGGCACGGAGCAAAGATCATCAGCAAAACTTGAGTAGTGAAAAAAAATTACCCCTTTAGAATCACTTTAAATGTGTGTCTTTACTGCATTACCACTAAAATCTGTTCACATTTTTGGACAATTTAGGCTATTTATAAGTATACAAGATTGTACTTTTTGCACATGAAGTATTAATGCTGAAGCTTAGCTGTTTTTTTTTTAAAAAACACCACCAGGGACGGTACTTGAATGAGAGGAGTCCCATGTTCTAGCGGGTGCATTGTCCTTTGAAATACTAATTTCTCTGCACTCTGAAAACCTCCATAGCTGTGATCTTCCAGTACTATGGGGTTAATACAAAGGGCTCCATCTGTCACACCACTTACAGTATTAAAGGTGCCAAATATGCCTGCCTTTTCCTCTTCCTTGCTCCATTCATAGAAGCTGTACTATCAGTTCCCAAAATGAAAAGTGCTCTATGAATGAAGGAGTCAGACTTTTCATTCATCTGCTCATCCTCTATTCATAGAGCACTTTTCATTGTGGGAACTGATAGTTTAGCTTCTATGGCTGGAGTGGTGGTGGTGGTGGTGGTGGTGGTGGTGGTGGGGGGGGGTGGAAAAGGTGAGCATAACTGACACTTTTGGCAAGTGCCTGTGTGTCAGAATCACTTAGTGCTCCTGCTACTCATTCCAGCATCCTGGTGTTGGCTGTTGCATTCCCCCTGTCTGTGTTCACCTGGAAGGTGATTGATCTGGTCAGTCACCTGATAAAAGCACACCGAACACTCTATCCCATGCTTGTGATAGAGACAGGATTTTGCTGTGTATGACCTGGATCGGATACTGGACTATTCCCTGAACTCTGCCTGCCTTTTTACCTGGTCTGTTATTGGATCGGATATTGGACTATTCCCTGAACTCAGCCTGCCCTTTACCTGGATTGTCATAGAACCACGCTATCTGTCTGCTAAACTGCAAGTATCTGTTTGGTGTGGCGTGGTGACCAGGCACTATAGCAAGTCCTGGGGGCAACCAAGTACAGGTAGATGTGCTTGTCTTAAGGGAACGGGAGCTGCTATAGGTGAAGCACACAGTAGCTAGCTATAGTGTCTGACCACCTGCTTTGGGGTAGACGTGACATTTGTGAAACTGACAGGTGGAGCCTCTCATATTAACCATTGCAGCACCTAGAGATCACAGATCCCTGGTGCTGATTTAACCACCTGACATCCGGCCGTAGCTGAATGACAGCTACAGCGCGGATGTCAATTCCCGGGAGGCCGTCATATGACGGCCTCCCCTTTCCTCGCTCCCCGTGCGCGCTCACGAGCGCGCAACGGGGAAATTCTGTGTTGGCCGTGTCCCTTGGACACAGCCAATCACAGATCGTTGTAAATGGCCAATCACAGCGGCCATTTACAGCGCGATCGCCATGGCCAATGAGCGAGGATCTCAAATGTAAACATTTGAGATCATCTCTCATTGCCGGCTCTCTCTCCTCACACAGAGACAGCGTGTGAGGAGAGAGAGAACTGTCAGCGATCTGTGAGTTTTACTGTGCGTTTTACAGTGCCCACAGTGCCCATCATTACAGTGCCCATCATTACAGTGCCCCATCATTACAGTGCCCCCTCAGTACAGTGCACTATCAGTACAGTGCCCACCTGTGCCAATCGGTGCCCACCTGTGCCAATTGGTGCCCACCTGTCTGCCCAGCGGTGAGCAGTGTCCAGCTGCACATCTGCACAATCAGTGCCCACCTGTGCCACCTCATCAGTGCCCACCTATGCCACCTCATCAGTGCCAATCAGTGCCCATCTGTGCTGCCTCAGTGCCCATCTGTGCTGCTCCATCTGTGCCGCCCCATCTGTGCCGCTCCATCTGTGCCGCCCCATCTGTGCCTTCCAATCAGTGCCCAGCTGTGCCACATCATCAGTGCACATCTGTGCTACCTCATCAGTGCACATCTGTGCCATCTCAGTGCACATCTGTTCCACCTCATCAGTGCCCACCTGTGCCGCCTCCTCAGTGCCCACCTGTGCCGCCTCCTCAGTGCCCACCAGTGCCACCTCATCAGTGCACATCTGCACATCTGTTCCACCTCATCAGTGCACATCTGTTTCACCTCATCAGTGCCCCTCTGTGCCACCTCAGTGCCCATCTGTGCTCATCAGTGCCGCCTCATCAGTGCCCATCAGTGCAGGCTTAGCAACCATGTCCAAAAGAAGCTTTTCCGCCGAGGAGGCGTACCAAATACTGTCCCAGGCCGACGAGAGCAACGGGGAGCTCTCTTTTTTGGATTCCCTTTGCGACTCCGATTCTGAGTCGGACATAAATTATGAGCCAGTCGTCAGTAGTGGAACACTGAGTGAATCAGAGGAGGAAGAGATTCGGCCCGCCAAATGAAGGCATTCTGGTGGGGAGGCAGTGGCATCTACCAGTACCGCAGTGCCATCCACCAGCACGGCAGTCCCATCCACCAGCACGGCAGTCCCATCTACCAGCACCGCAGTCCCATCCACCAGCACCGCAGTCCCAACCACCAGCACCGCAGTGCCTCGGCAAGAAAGGCCAAGGACCCATGCCGGCCTTCCCTATGCCCTGCAGAACCCCTTGTGGCTTCCTCCTAATTCAGGAGAAGCCAACATTCCCCCTTTCACTGCCCAGCCAGGAGTCCAGGTGAACACAGAGAATTTTTCCCCAATAGATTTTTTTTATTTAATTTTTCCAAGGACATGCTGTCAAATATTGTGGCCTAGTGCAACCTTTATGCACAGCAATTCACTTTAAATAATCCAACGTCCTACTATGCCCGTCCCTATGAGTGGAGAGACCTAACGGTGGAGGAGTTGAAGGTTTTTTTAGGGCTCACATTTAACATGGGACTCACAAAAAAAAAAACACTTTGCTGTCCTATTGGTCAACCCACCCCCTCCACCACATGCCAGTATTCTCCAAGGTAATGCCCAGAAACAGATACCTCATGATATTGAGGTTTCTTCATTTCAATGACAATACCCAGTGCCCTCCCCGAAATGACCCAAACTATGACAGACTTTTCAAAATTCGGCCACTTTTAAATTATTTTTCTGCACTATTCCCCCACGAGATTTTGGCAGTGAAGTGGAGAGACAAAAGAGATGTGTACATGTTGTCTTCAATCCACGATGATACCTTCATGGAAATCCCCAGAAGAAATGGCCCCATACAGAAACCTAAATGCATCTTTGATTATAATTTGTTTATGGGGGGGAGTCGACTTGAATGACCAGATGCTGGAACCGTACCTTGCTACAAGACGGACATACCATTGGTATAAGAAAGTCGTAATTTATTTTTTTCATTTGGCCATCTACAATTCATATGTCATTTATCGTAACTCCACCCAAAACCCCAAACGCTTCCTTGGCTACCAGGAGGAAGTTTTCACTGCCCTTACATTCCCGAACGACCCACCAGAAAATATCCAATCAGATGTTCTAAGTCGACTCTCCGAGCGCCACTTTCCTGATAAGATCCCTCCCAAAGCAACAGGCCAACAACGGCAAAAAAAATGTAAGGTGTGTACCAGAGCAGGATTCAGAAGAGACACATCTTATTATTGTGTACAATGTCCTTCTGAACCAGGCCTCTGCGTAGGTGAATGTTTTCGTTGTTACCATACTTCACTAAATTATTAGTGAAGTATGGTAAACGTAAGCCTCCGTTCCTGCAATTTACCCTCAAAAGCCTTATGCCACTGCCTCCTCTGTAACTGACCCTGGCTTGTTATTTGACCACGCTTCTGCCTAACGATTCTGTACATACCTCTGCCTGATCTGGAACTGACCCTGGACTGTTATTCGACCATGCTTCTGCCTAACGATTCTGCACATACCTCTGCCTGATCTGGAACTGACCCTGGACTGTTATTCGACCATGCTTCTGCCTAACGATTCTGTACATACATCTGCCTGATCTGGAACTGACCTTGGACTGTTTGACCATGATCTTTGCCTGCCTCTTGGACTGATCTTGTACCCTGATACTGGACTAGTGGGATTCAACACAGGGGTCTTACATATGTGAGGGGCTCCAGAATTGTTTTTCTGGATGAAGAAAACAATTTTTTTTGTTTTCTCAGTCCTAGATTAGGGTCTGGAGACTCGGAGGCTTCAAAGAGATTTGGGTGGGAGAAGCCTCTACCCCTGTCCCCATTCTGTCCTGAACGAGGCCCTACTTCTGCCTGTAGGACTTACTGCCGTCATGCCTCTGCCTGTCGCACTGACCACACCACATGGACCTGCTTACTACCAGGACCAATATTTTTGGCACTGCGGACAATATCTCTGCCTGCACTGACCCTGGACTTTATATGGACAGTAGCCCTGCCTGCTGCCTGGACAATTGTGTTCGCCGCTGCTGACCAAGTCCCTGCCTGCTGCCTGGACCAGTGCTATCCTCCTGTGTACAACTGCACTACTACAACCACAGGTAATCTTTTGATTACGCTTTGCTCAGCATAATGTATTTTGGGGTGTAATTCTTGGTATGTGCATGCTATGTGTCCTGGAACACGTGATGGTGTTCCTTGCATGTTGGATCTCTGTATGTAGCCAGGCTGTGTAGAAGTCTCACACATGTGGTATCGCCATACTCAGGAGGAGTAGCAGAATGTATTTTGGGGTGTCATTTTTGCTATCCAAATGCTATGTGTTGGAAATATCTTATAAACGGACAACTTTGTGTAAAAAAAAAAATGCGTTTTCATTTTTTTTCCACATTTTTCAAAAATTTCTGGAAAAAAATGAACTGTTCAAAAGACACATTATGCCCCATAGATTATACGTTGGGGTGTTAACTTTCCAAAATGGGGTCATTTTGTGGGTGTTTCCATTGTCCTGGTGCTCCAGGGCCTCCAAAAGTGTAATAGGTCGTTGAGAAATGTGATGTGTAATTTATGCTCCTAGAACACCTGATGGTGCTCCATGCATGTTGGGCCTCTTTATGTGGCCAGGCAGTAAAAAGTCACACACATGTGGTATCGTAATACTCAGGAGGAGTAGCAGAATGTATTTTGGGGTGTCATTTGTGGTATACACATGTGAGAGAAATAAGCTATTACAATGACAATTTTGTGGGAAAAAAAAATCTCAATTTTGCAAAGAATTGTGGGAAAAAAATACAACTTCAAATAACTGACCATGCCTCTAACTAAATACATTAAAATGTCTACTTTCCAAAAAGGGGTTATTTGGGGGGCATTTGTACTTTCCTGGCTTGTTAGGGTCTCAGGAAATGAGATAGGCCACCAGTATCAGATGTGATAATTTTTTATGATTTGCACCATAGCTTGTAGACTCTAAAACTTTCACACAGACCAAATAATTTCCACAAATTTTTGGTTATTTTTACCAAAGATATGTAGCAGTATAAATTGTGGCCAAAATTTATGAAGAAAAATTACGAAATTGCAAAATTTTATCACAGAAATTAGGAAAAATGCGATTTTTTTCAAAATTTTCGGTCTTTTTTCATTTATAGCGCAAAAAATAAAAAACCCAGAGGTGATCAAATACCACCAAAATAAAGCTCTATTTGTATGAAAAAAAGGACAAAAAAATCATTTGGGTACAGTGTTGCATGACTGAGTAATTGTCATTCAAAGTGTGAGAGCACTGAAAGCTGAAAATTGGTCTGGATAGGAGGGGGGTTTAAGTGCCTAGTAAGCAAGTGGTTAAAGGAGAAGTGAGTGATCACATGACTGCTGATCGCTCGGTTCTCGGTCTCCACTGAGCAGTGACTGTCAATCACCGCCCTCTGCTCTGCCCCTCCATTATAAAATGTAACCTGTTAAGCAGAACTTTAGAAAAAAAGTAAAACATTTATTTATATAGAAAAATACAATCTACACCTAGTTCTCTTGTTACTAAAAGCCTTGGCTGACAAAACTTTTCTTCCTGAATTACAAGCCCACCAACCGCTACTGGTTAAACTTTTTCGGCTTACCTCCTTCTGGTGTTTGAAATGTTACTGTGGAACTCTCAGGGCCATCTCCCTTTGTATTATAGGCTGCTACACATAGCTGATATTCACTGAATGGGTGAAGTTTCGGAACTATAGCCCAGTTTCTCCTGCCAGGAAATGAGAGAACGTGGCGCTGGCCATTGTGGGTTTTTCCATCCTGGAGACTTTTCACTCTCCAGTAAATTATCTGCACAAAAAGATACAATGGATAGCTTAGAATATTATTTTAAACAATGTAACCAAATGTTGAAGACAGCATTGCTGACCTTCAATGGAAGCAGATTTTTGCTGTTTATATAGCATGCAAAATACACACTGAAAGTCTCTTGCCACACCTACAAGTGGACACACAGAGCAGTACACATTGCATTTATTAGAATAGAAAAGGCTAGAACCCTTATCAGATTGTTATTGCATTATTGTTGCAGATTTTCCTTCACTTTCTGTGTAGTGAGACTTGCTGTCAGCAAGACAGAATGTGAGGGTAAATTTCTTGAAGGGCTCATTACATAAAGAGATTACATTAGCATTTCCCCCTGGAGAGAGCGATTCACCGTACATCACTTTTCAGAGGATGATTGACAGGTGTGTGGCATGCATTATGTTGCCTTCTAGCCACCTGTTTTAACCCCTGAATGTCCTCACCATTGTGCCACTACCACATGTAACGCAGATGCAGTGCAGTTGTTGCAGGGGCCCATTCATTTGAATGGGTTGTGTTTGGAGGCCACGGCAAGTATACAACCCTGTCTGGCTGCCTTTAAAACTTTGGTGTGGAGTGTGGGAAGTGGTGGTAAAACACGGTTCAACCACCTATGTGTGCCTACCCACCAACTTCTCTCCCCACAGGCTGTGATTGACAGCAACAGGAGTCAATAGCTCCCACTGCTGCCTGGATGTCTAGTGAGGAGAGAAAGAGTGGAGGGAGCCACTGCTCTTGGGCACAGTGCTGGATCGAGATTTGCGTCAAGTATAATGGGGGAGCTGCACACAGAAGTTTTTTCATCTTAATGCAAAGAATGCATTCAGGTAAAAAACCTTCTACCTTTAGAACCACTTAAAGTGTTTGTTACCCTAATAAAAATGGATCCTGTTCCCTTAAAGCATGAATAACAGCACGGTGCTTGTGCTGTGTAATTTGGCCCCCCATATCACCTGTAATACCTGGCTGATCCTGCCTGGCTACGCCCTCCCCTCTGTAAACAGACCACGGTTTATCATGGCTGCTGAGCCTTGACACTGTGGTCAGTTTACGTGCCTCTATCATCCGCAGCTCTGCTCTCTGCTCTCCTGTGTCCACCTCTGTCCTCCTCCCCCCTCCCCTCCCTGTCTGTCAGCTCTGTCCACTCCACGAGCCTCCCCTCCTGCTGCTATCATATCTATAGTATAAGCATGCCACCCCCTCTATTAAATAACATTATGTGTTCCTGTGCCTGCGCTGTATAAAAAGATGCCGATTTCGACCTATATCAGAGCGCCTCCCGGTGCTCACGTGACTCCTCGGCTCTCTTGCCTCTCTCCTCTCTCCTCCCCAGCTGATGTCAGTGGGAGTTCTTGGCCCCGCACACTATAGTTGAGAGAGGGAGAGGAGAGAGCCGAGGAGTCACGTGAGTGCAGGGAGACGCTTTGATATAAGGTATAATCTGCATTTTTTTTTTATACAGCACAGGCACAGGGACACATAATGTTATTTAACAGATAGGATGGCATGCTTATACTCTAGTGGCTTAACAGCCACTTTAAAGCCTTATTGAATAAGCCTTTGGGAGAATGAACAATGAGTGGTGCAAGCATAATGCTTGCATCACTATCCCAAACATAAAAAATGGAGCAGACGCTGCTTCTAACAAAAGGGGAAATAGCCCCTTTGTTAATTAGGAGCAGTCAGTTCTTTATTCTGCTGTGACACTCATGGCACAGAGAACAAAAAAGCTAGAACCGCAAGCTCTGATCTCTGTGCCTGTCCCCGTCCCCCACTCAGCTCAGAGTTGGAGAGAGGAGGAGGGCTGTCAACCCTGCATGCTCTGCTTGTGTAGTTTAAAATGTGTATGTTGGGGAGCTGAGAGAGTGCTATCATCCCAATGCAGACAAGATAGAGATACCCTTCAGTAGTGTGGGAACTATTATGGGCACTTCAGACAAAAAAAACTTTGAAAAACAAAAAGAAAAAAGTACAAATTTCTTTACATATCAATATATCAATCAACAAAATGTGTGTTTGGAAGGTTTTGGCAGACTCGTGCTTAAGCTGCCTATACATACATATGTAGAAGCCATCCCCTTTTATAATGTTCTTATATTGATATATAATAAACTTTGTACTTTTTTATTTATGTTTTTCAGAGTTCTTTTCGCTCATAATAGTCCCCAAACTACTAGAGGGTATCTCTGTCTTGCTCGTGTAGTTTAATCACTGCACAAGCAGAGAGAATGATGTGAATTGTCTACTGAAACAGGTCTATCTGCTTAGGTAATGTGACACATGCCATTCCCAACAGTTTCCTGCACCACTATAATAATGTAGGAAGCTTAGTTAATTCCCCAATTAGAGGTAGTTTTGAACAACCACAGTCACAAACAGTACCAGCATTGAAAAACAAAATCACGTCAGAGTGCTGATAGCATGGTATAGTTAACAGGGATCCTCAAACTACGGCCCTCCAGCTGTTGCAGAACTACACATCCCATGAGGCATTGTAAAACTCTGACATTCACAGACATGACTAGGCATGATGGGAATTGTAGTTCCTGAACACCTGGAGGGCCGCAGTTTGAAGACCCCTGGTATATTATATGATAAAATGTCTCAGTATACGATAATTCGGCTAAAATGTCCTCTCCCTTTTCTTTTTTCATATTACGATTTTCAATTGCCTTCCTATAGAACATGACTTCGTAGTTGCCTCACCGCGATCTAATACCCACGGTCTTTCTTTGCCCTTTGTTCTCCACAGGGGTCTTTTGAATGTGCCATGGCACTTACTCTACAAATGTTGGTTTATGTTTACTGCATACTTTATTGACAGACATGTTTTCTTTGATTGCCTGTCCTGTATGCTGTTTCAGATACAACAGCTTGGTAATATGCTGCTGTTTGGCATGTTGTACCTTAAAATCTCACGAATAAAAGTTATTAGACTTAATAATTTGAATGACGTTCTTCTGAATATGCAAGAAATGGGTAGTTTTCATAGGAGAATGTACATTCAAGTGATTTTCTACTCTTTACCATAAAAGCCTACAAATGTGCTTCATGTTTACTGAGTGTTACCAAGTCTCATCTCCTAAGCGCTTTGATTTCCCATGGAGAACACTATAAAAATATAAATTGAATTTAAATGAAAAAAAGTTTATTATAGTAATAATAAAAGCAATATGTCTCCAATGGACATGAGCAACATGAGCACAATAAAATAGTAACATAGGAATGTTAAAAATGCTGGTATAAGATTATTCTTTCTACACAAGAAGTATATCTTTATTTACAATATTCAATATGGGGGTGTGACCCCACTTTCTTCACGTGCTCTGTTCCCTATGTTACCTTGTAACCTGCCAGATGTCCTCGTACTCTGTCCTGAGAGATTTCCATCCAGGTCACGTTAACTATAGACTGATTTACCATGCTCACTGACACATTAAATGGAGCTGCATCAGGATCTGTGTGGACAAAAAGTGAACACAATAGATGCTTTTTTCTGTACAAGTGTTTGCTGTGATAGAGATATACTAGATAGTACCATTTTGTGGGAGTTTATAAGGGAAAAACAAACATCATATTATCACTGGGAGCATTTCCCCAGATACAGTATAATCACATAAAATGGAAGACTTTACCTATTATAAAGCTAAAGGATAAAATCTGAACACTCAGCCAATGCCTCTCAGCTGCCAAATGAGCTGCTTACCTGTGCTTGTAATCCCACTGGGATAAATACAGGTAAGGTCCAGTTCATATCTAGTCCATTAACGTTGTTTTCAATCATAAGCTCTGATGAAGGGGATGTTTTTGGACCCCGAAACACGTTGGATACTCTTTGGATTGTCCCTCTGACTTTTATTGGAGTAAAGTCATATCTGAACCTATTAGCAGTGGTGCTTCACTCCAGTTTACATTTTTGTTACATTACACAACAAGCAAGGAGACTGTGAAGGTCCTCTGGGGTGTAAAAGCTACCCGCTTGAGAACCAGATTACTTACATCAACATCAATACTTTAAAGGTGTTGTAAAGTCTCCAGGTTTTTCACCTTAATACATTCTATGCATTAAGATGAAAAACATTTTGTGCTGCAGCTGCCCCCAGAGCACCCCCTTTTTCTTACCGGAGCCTGATCCAATGATGTGCAAGAGCCCAGCGACTCCAGCCACTGTCTCCATCCTCATTGGACAGATTAATAGCAGCAGTAGCCATTGGCTCCTGCTGTACAGCTGTCTGTGTCAATCTATCCAAGTTCTAAAAAAAAAAACAAAAACACAAAAACTACATCCCCTAGACTGGTGCTTGAAGAAAGAGTGAATGAGCCTGCTGTGTGCTTGGCTGTGGGGCAGAAGTGTGGGAAGACCTGGACAGTAATCCTGCGGCTCCTATGGGAGAAGTGCTACATATAATTCCCTGCTACAGGTTTCCTTTAACGTCAGCATTAGGTACTTTTGAGATGGTCCTACCTGTGGTGCCAAGGATTTCAGTCCTGACCTACATTGTATACAATTTAATCTGCATCCCAAACTGCCATTTAATTTATGTATTACAGACATTTAGCGCTAAACAGTGCTTTACAAAGATCGTAGCTTAAAATTCATGGTCCCCACCTCCTGTGCTTACATGCACATACATACTAAGGCCAATTTACCTATCAGCATGTCTTTGAAATGTGGGAGGAAACCCACGCAGCACATGAAGAGAACATGCAAACTCCATGCTGTGCTGCCCACATTTGCTCTACTTTGGCGAACTATAGCAGCTATTTTTTATTTTGTGTTCCTTCATAAAAGTGAAAGCATTGGAAGCAGAAGAGCTGTTGGCTTACAATTCATTTGTATGAATATTGGTATAGGAGGTTGGAAGTGCATAAAATACCAGGCATGGCTGAATCAACTGCAACTGAAAGAAAGCCCATAACTATCATAAGAATCCTGGCAAGTAATAAAATGGCACCGGTGTATAATTATCTAGTATAATTTAGAGCAATATTTTTAAGCTTATTGGGCGAAACTCACTGTCCTCTCCTGAATACGCAGTATGAATTTCAGGTTCAGGGCCACTTCCAATATTATTGACAGCTTGGATGTATATCTGATATGGGACAAATGCTGGTGTGTTCTTTATATTGAATTGGGAATGTTTCACTTTTCTTTGATGCCATTCTGTCTCCACTCCCTTCAGACGCCAACTGACTTGGTACTCCATTCCGGGTCCGTTATGTTCATCAGAATTTAGAGGCTAAAACAACCAATAAGAAAAGCAGATTGCAGAGCTGTAGACAGATGTTAAGCTGTATGTCAGAACAAAAAGTGAACATCACATATCAACAGAAAACACTAAAGCTGAACGCAAAGGGCTCAATAGTTGTGATTGTTATTGCTGTCCCTCTGAAAACTGATTTGCAGTGGATCACTTTTCAGCATGTGCTTGACAGGCTGTGAGGAGGCCATATGCCACCATCTCTGGGCCTGTTTTAACCTTCATTACGGCAACCCACTATGCTGCAGCCACATACCAAGGATTGCATATGGCTGTGGTGCAGCTTCATTCACTTGAATGGGTTGTGTTTGGCAGCAGAACCACCTGCCGAATGCAACATGCCATTTAAATTTGCAGTGGCATGTGTACAGCCCTGCTATTCTGTGTTGAGGTGGGTGGTTGGTAGTTAGGGGTTATTATCTGCTGGCTACCCATGTGAATGATCCCTTAGAGGCCAAAATTAATGCAGCTTGATAGTCATTTATACATGTTTTAATGTATTTTTATAATGAGAGCAATGCAAAAGTACCTGAATTTGACTTATCCCCGGTATAACAGCATTCAGAAAGAGGAGGGAAAACAGCACAATGAGCTAACCAGTTGTGCTGCAGTATAGGAGCATGCTTATAGTAGGGGGCAAAAGAGTAGCAGATGAGCCCATCAGTCTGCTGCTTCTCCTTTCACCGTCCAGTCACAGGCTGGGGGAGGGAGGGGCAAGATCTCTAAGTGTTACTTAACTGTATTAAAAATCAGGTTTCATGACCTGCTAGACAGGGCTGTATTGTGTGGCAGAGCTGTGTAATTCTCAGGACTGGATGGGCAGACATTTAAATCCTTTAACAGGTAAAACAACTCTCTTCTATATGTAGTGGTACCCCCGTAAGGGCTGCTGAAAGTTGTGGCCCACCTGTCTGCCCAGCCCGAAATTCACTTCCCAATCACCTTATATCAATGGACAGTCCATATGCTTGTTTTTTGTATTATTATTGAGGTATTTGAACTTGGATAGGGATGGGAATATATGGGATGCCCAGTAGAATTATAGAACAGTCAATTTGGTACAGAACTACGTACACTCATTGTACATGACACTTCACTCTCTCTCCTGCACAACACTTGACTCCAGGCACAGCTAGCACATGGTTAGGTCCAACACTGACTCAGTCAAGCCCTAGCAGTCGCCATTTGTAGGCAGGGACCGCAGGTCCCTTCATGTGTAGCAAAAATAGAAAGTCTTTAGTGCTAGCTGTTCTATGGGGGACTACTGCTACCAGCAATCCCTCTTCAGGCCTCACCAGCCCTTCTGGCCACAGCTGCCTGACTCCACTGCCTGGGACATTGGAATCCTCACTGGTTCCACACCCAGCTCTGACTGTTGCCTCTCAGTCCTCTCTGGCATACCTCTCCACTCACTCACCAGCCCTCCTGGCTGCTCACACACCGGTAGTTCCCTCCTGAAGACTTGCCGGCAGCACTAGCTCCTGCTGTCCTCTCCAACTCCTCTCTGTGCCTCCTGTCCAGATCCTTTATGCAGTCTTGAAGGGATCCTTCTTCCACCCGAGTCCCAGGCAAAAGGTCATCCCCCCTAGAATGGGGCGCCCTCAAAGGCCCCGACAGCCTAGCACTCCATCCTCAGTTCTTCCACCCAACAACTCCTTCCCAGCTGGGCTGACTCTAGGTATTTAAGGAGGCCTACCCCCTACCAATCCAAGTTGGGGATTTGTCAGGGCTCCTTAGAACACCCCAGGCTGCGCTACCCCTCTTCCCCTCCCCTCTTTTAGAATTCTCTAAGCCAGAGGGAGGTAACTGAGAAGTGATGCTATCTGTGAGTCACCAGCCTACTCTAGGCCACTCCCAGCCCACACAAATAAAAATGGACAGGCCTAGCTTCCAGCTAGGCCTGCCTAAATTTACCTGCATTCACCAAAAATCTCAACTCTAGCACCTACCTAGAGGGTAGAGGGTGCTACATATATACAGTGCTGTGAAAAAGTATTTGCCCCCTTCCTATTTATTTTTATTTTTTTTTGCATATTTCTTACACTTAAATGATTCAGATCATCAAACAAATTTTAATATTGCACAAAAATAGTCTGGGTAAATCCAAGATGCAGTTTTTAAATTATTAGTTCATTTATTAAGGGAAAAAAGCTGTTCAAACCTGCCTGGCCCTATGTGAAAAAGTAATTGCCCCCTCCCATGTTGAATCATGAATGAACTGTGATTAACCACATTTTTTGGAAAGCTGAGTTAAATTTCACTTGCCACACCCAGGCCTGATTACTGCCAGACCTGTTGAATCAAGAAATTACATGAATAGAAGCGATTTGACAAAGTGAAGCACGCTAACAGATCACAAAAAGTCACACATCATACCACAATCTAAAAAAATTCAAGAACAGATTAGAAACAAACATGTATCGGTCTAGGAAGGGTTTCAAAGCCATTTCTAAGGCTTTGGAACTCCAGTGAACCATGGGGAGAACCCTTATCCACAAATGGAGATAACTTGGAACAGTGGTTAACCTTCCCAGGAGTGGCCGGCCTACAAAAATTACTCCAAGAGCATAACAAGGACTCATCCAGGAGCTCATAAAAGAACCCAGAACAACATCTAAAGAACTGCAGGCCTCACTCGCCTCAGGTAAGATCAGTGTTCATGATTCAACAATAAGAAAGAGACTGGGCAAAAATGTCACCAATGGGAGAGTTCCAAGGCCAAATTCACTGCTGACCAAAAAGAACACATAGGATCATCTCACATTTACCAAAAAACATCTTGATTATCCCTAAGACTTTTAGGCAAATATTCTGTGGACTGATGAGACAGAAATTAAACTTTTTGGTAGGTGGACGTCCCGTCACATCTGGCATAAAATGAATACAGCATTTCATAACAAGAACATCATACCAACAGTCAGACATGGTGGTAGCGTGATGGTTTGGGGATGCTTTGCAGCTTCAGGACCTGGACGACTTACCATAATTGATGGAACCATGAATTCTGAGCTCTACCAGAAAATCCTAAAGGAGAATGTCCTGCCATCAGTTTGTGACCTCATGCTCGAGTGCACTTGGGTTATGCAGCAGGACAATGATCCCAAACACAACAGCAAGTCCACCTCCAAATGGTTCAAACACAGCAAAATCTAGGTTTTGGAGTGGCCTAGTCAAAGGCCTGACTTAAATCCAATTGAAATGCTGTATCATGACCTTACACAGGCCGTTCATGCTCGAAAACCCTCCAATGTGCCTGAGTTAAAACAATTCTGGAAAGAAGAGTGGTCCAAAATTGCTCCACAGCAATGTGAAAGACTCATTGCCAGTTATTGCAAACGCTTGATTGCAGTTGTTGCCGCCAAGGGTGGCACAACCAGTTATTAGGTTTAGGGGGCAATTACTTTTTCACATAAAGCCAGGCAGGTTTGGACAGCTTTTCTGCCTTAATAAATGAAACAATCATTTAAAAACTGCATTTTGTATTTACTCGGGTTATCTTTGTGTAATAATAAAATTTGTTTGATGATCTGAGTCATTTAAGTGTGACAAATGTGCAAAGAAATAAAAAATCAGAAAGGGGGCATATACTCTTTCACAGCATTGTATTTCATCTGTGTACTTAGCTGTTCTTGGCGTTCAGCTTTAACTGCTGGAAAGACACTAATATATGCTGAGTGTCAATGCATGTTGCAATTTGTAGCCCTATTTAGCACCACCATAAGATCTTACCTCCCACCTCACAGTCATTTCATCAGGACTGTTGGCGTTAAAGTATACTACATCCGGATTCTTGTCAGGGGCTGGAATATAAACAAATCAAAAGTACTGCTTAATCCATTTTGATTATAATGTCTAGAAGTATGATATGAAGTATACTGTATATCACTAATTGTGTACTAAAGATGTTGGTTGGTTAGGTTATTTCTTTACTATTTTGTCTGTATTTTTCAATTTCTGTGAGTATTTTCAATAAGTAGAAAATTGTAGTTGTTAAGCAGCCATTTATCTGAAAGTAATTTTGACATAACTTTTTGCTTTGCTTGCAGGTCTATATTTAGAGTACTATATTTCATATATAGATTTCTGTATGTTTCCTCTATTAATCATCTGTATATCAATGAAAGTGCTTGGCACTTTGATGACTGCTGGGAGATGCTTGGTCAGCCTTGAAGAAACTCTTTGCTCATTCAAGATAGAATGACCTTCTCTTGCTAGTCCACCCCCAACCCAACCATACTCATTTTTCTCATGCTCCCTTGCCCCTCTGGGAGTCAAAAACTGTCTAAGCTCCATGTTGGATGGTGTCATAGCATTGGTGTCATAGCATTGATGAGGTTATTAAAAGATCAAAGTTATGTGGCGCTAGTCTATGTATATCAATAAAATGCTTCCTAGCTGCTCAATAATAAAACTCTCAATATGCAATAAACGCTTTATCCATTAGGGGGCAGTGAAAGCAACAAGCTGTAAGGTCCTGGTGATTACAACACAATATTAAATATCATCTAGTACCAGTGTACGTGAAAAACGTGACTAAGTGCTAACAACACCCGGTCATACGAAGTAAATAAATGTATGCTCCCTCAAATTGTGTTATCCAATGATGTGAAATGCTCTTCAAAACAATATGTGATGAAAACTAAACTGAAATGTGAAATGCAACACTATCTCACATACAAATGCAACACTATAACATATAATAATGACCGTGATCAAGTGCAAAAACTTGTGACATAAATGCACCAACGTGCATATTGATCCAATTCTAAAAGTGAGTTCCCAGAGTCCAACTCCTCTCCCAAAACAACAACAAATGAATAGAAAAAATATATAAATATAGTACAAAATAGTGAAAATGGTGACAGTAAATAATAATAATAAATAATAAACAAGTCCACAATAATGATGCTTCATGCAATGTGATTCAAAGTGTCCATATAGACGGTTGATATCAGTAGCCCTTAGCGTGACTTAATGCTGGATTCATGCAATAAGACGGACTGGTGCAGCACACAGGTGTTTCCCCCAGCCTCTCACCTCCAGCAGCGGCCCCCAGTGGGCCAAGTCAGGCCAGCGGTTAGTAATCCTCTGTGTGTGATGGTACTCCAGCAGCCGTCCCCCTCTTCCTACAGATGTATCTGGGTCGAGTTCTCTAGCAAATCACCAGCGCTCCCAAAATAACAATGAAGAAGGAGATGCTCCCATAGTGAAGTAATTCCAATACACATTTATTAAAAAGTAGTAACTTACATTAAAAGTCATCCCTTTGATAAAGTCACGTGGGTGTGACGCAACGCGTCAGGGTAGGAGGAGCCAGGTGCCGACGCTTCCTGGGAACGGCCGTACCCGGAAGCCAGAGTGTGTTCATTGTTATTTTCGCTGACATCTTTTGATTTTAATGTAAGTTACTACTTTTTAATAAATGTGTATTGGAATTACTTCACTATGGGAGCATCTCCTTCTTCATTGTTATTTTGGGAGCGCTGGTGATTTGCTAGAGAACTCGACCCAGATACATCTGTAGGAAGAGGGGGACGGCTGCTGGAGTACCATCACACACAGAGGATTACTAACCGCTGGCCTGACTTGGCCCACTGGGGGCCGCTGCTGGAGGTGAGAGGCTGGGGGAAACACCTGTGTGCTGCACCAGTCCGTCTTATTGCATGAATCCAGCATTAAGTCACGCTAAGGGCTACTGATATCAACCGTCTATATGGACACTTTGAATCACATTGCATGAAGCATCATTATTGTGGACTTGTTTATTATTTATTATTATTATTTACTGTCACCATTTTCACTATTTTGTACTATATTTATATATTTTTTCTATTCATTTGTTGTTGTTTTGGGAGAGGAGTTGGACTCTGGGAACTCACTTTTAGAATTGGATCAATATGCACGTTGGTGCATTTATGTCACAAGTTTTTGCACTTGATCACGGTCATTATTATATGTTATAGTGTTGCATTTGTATGTGAGATAGTGTTGCATTTCACATTTCAGTTTAGTTTTCATCACATATTGTTTTGAAGAGCATTTCACATCATTGGATAACACAATTTGAGGGAGCATACATTTATTTACTTCGTATGACCGGGTGTTGTTAGCACTTAGTCACGTTTTTCACGTACACTGGTACTAGATGATATTTAATATTGTGTTGTAATCACCAGGACCTTACAGCTTGTTGCTTTCACTGCCCCCTAATGGATAAAGCGTTTATTGCATATTGAGAGTTTTATTATTGAGCAGCTAGGAAGCATTTTATTGATATACATAGACTAGCGCCACATAACTTTGATCTTTTAATACGATATTTATGCAGGGTGGGTGAGGCCACCTCATATGTAGGCAGCTTTTCTTTGTTTATTACCCTTGATCCTGTGAGAATTGGGTTGTGCGCATTAGTCCTTTAATATTTTCTATTGATGAGGTTATCCTCCACCTCATGTGACAGTGCAGCCAATTGTCAGACCCAAGCACTGCATTATGGGAGAGGATCACATATTCCCCCATAATAAGACACATTGGATATCTGCATTAGTATTTGCATTAGTCCCAACAGAGCAGTGGGGGAACCATAAATAGGTGAGTATAAATTGGTAGGGAGCGGACTAGTAATAGACCCTGTCACTTTGCCCTGATAGTACATAGGGCTCAGTCTTTTGGAGCTAGCTATAGACAGACAGATATGTGCCCAAAGGCTGAGAAACATTGGCCCACTGATAATTATGAACCACAACCCCAATGGACTATAGCAGGGTACACATGGTCATACCCTTTCTTCTTGCTTGACTTCATAGTCCTCATTGTTGCCTATGGACTATCCTTCAGCTTTAAGACATACCACAACCAACCTATCTCACACAAAAAATAATTATCTTAGGATTGGTTTATCTAAAATGAACCCTATGTTCACAGAAATTTGGATGGGTGATGGGTGGTTGGTCTGCATATGGCATAAACACTGGTACGATAATGTATATTGATCCACTTACATAAACATCACATGGATGTTGAATTCCTCCACTGACACCTCTAATCTGCAAGCCTGCACATTGACTAACTTCCAGTTTGAAGAAGAAGCAATATGCAATAGCATTGAGAATTGCAAGTTAAAATGTTTACCTGCTGGCGGTGTGCTATAAATCTCAGATGCAACACTTGGAGGGCTTTTTCCGATTCCATTTACAGCAAGCACACGGAACTGGTAGTTAAAATAAGGACTGAGATACAATTGCACTGTGGTGACATTTCCTGGGACAGTGGTTTCATCCTCCCATTGTCTTGGCTCTTCAGTACTCTTCACTGATTGGATGAGGAACTCTGTGAGAAGAATGATTGTAGTTATCAAAAAGTTATGTTCTCCGTTGTCCAAAATGTTGACAAATCTCTCAGGCTAGAATTTTGGCAGCTGCCATTGTTAACTTGTTTTTTTTAAGTCCTAAAGTTGTGTCTTCCTATACTAGTTTGTGAGCCAGTGACCTAGACCAGGATAATGATAAGTATACCATGGAGATTACCATTGCTGACTACTCACGCCCTCCACCACCATTCCAGCCTAGGCCTAAATTACATATACCTTGTCCTTAAGCCTCCTGGTATACTTACATCCCATTTTCCAGGAGGCTGCAGGATTGGCACACAGAGGGGCCAGGGGCAGTCTGGAGAACAAGCCGGGGGGAAGGGACTGGTCTGACGTGTCATCAACAGTGGTGGCTGGTACTCAAAAATTTTTGGGGGGGTGCAAACAAACTGAAAAATTCTGAAAAAAAACATCAATTGCAGCCTCACTGTGCCCAAACGCAGCCACTGTGCCCATCAAACGCAGCCACTGTGCCCTCAATTGCAGCCACTGTGCCTTCAAACGTAGCCAATGCGCCCATCAATTTCAGCCACTGTGCCCATCAAATGCTGCCACTGTGCCCCATCAAATGCTGCCACTGTGCCCCATCAAATGCTGCCACTGTGCCCCATCAAATGCTGCCACTGTGCCCCATCAAATGCTGCCACTGTGCCCCATCAAATAGTGCCACATCAAATGCTGTTACTGTGACCATCAAATAGTGCCACATGAAATGATGTTACTGTGCCCATCAAATAGTGCCACATCAATTGCTTTCACTGTGCCCAGCAAATAGTGCCACTGTGACCCCCCCACTTGCTCTCCGTCTGCCCGGCACTTACCTGTCTTGGTGGCGGCAGGTGACGGCGGTGAGCGGTGGGACCTTGCAGCAGGTCAGAAAGTGGCTCCTGTGTCCTCTGTGCATCTCCTCCCCTCCTCCCAATAGGCGTCCAATCGTAGCGCCTGTCGTTTCAGCCAATCAGGTGACGGGTAACAGACCCACGCACCTGATTGGCTGAGAGGCGGTTCAGTGTTAGGAAAGCGAATATTCATTTGCTTTTCTAACACACCTGGGTGAACTGCGAGCGCAATGCTTTGCGCTCACAGTTCACCTTTTTTTAAGCCTATTAGAGCCTATGGCTCTAATCAGGTGCTTCAAAAACACCCCCCCGCAGCTGGAATTCAGGCGCCTGGTGTCTGAAAAGGGGCCGGATGCCTGAATAGGGGTTGGCTACAATGGCAATGGATAGATTCATGCAATGCATGAATTTATCCATTATAAACAGAGGGGGGTGGCTGGATAGAGGGGGCGGCGCCCGTGCGCCCTTAATGGACGCACCGCCACTGGTCATTGGAGATGGCGGACTGCACCCGGAAGAAGCAGTGAGATGAAGAAGACCTAGATGGCGGCCCGGGACCGACTATTTGGCACCTAAACAACAGATTGCAGTGAGACAACCCTGGATTTGCTGTGTGGGTGCTTTGAAGGGCACTACAGGTTAAAGGGAAAAAATATGGGGGGGGGGGGCGTTTGAGTACCACTTTAACTTTTGCAAGGAAAGACAAGGCATAACTTCGTAGAACTTAGTAGTATGGATCTACTAAATGTTCTGACATGTGGGTTACACTAAAGGTATTCTCCAGCTATGCATTTTTCTGTTGTAGGCTCAGTTGCAATTGCCAAAGTGGGTGTTAAATGTTTCCAAAGCATCAGAAGGATCTCATTGTTAAAAGGTATTAGTCAGGAGAAGGGTATAAAAGAATGTCCAAGGCATTGGATATACCATGGAACACAGTGATGACAGTCACCATCAAGTGGAGAAAATATGGCACAACAGTGACATTACCAAGAACTGGACGTCCCTCCAAAATTGATGAAAAGACGAGAATAAAACTGGTCAGGGAGGCAGCCCGGAGGCCTACAGCAACATTAAAGGAGCTGTAGGACTATCTGGCGAGTACTGGCTGTGTGGTACATGTGACAACAATCTCTCGTATTCTTCATATGTCTGGGCTATGCGGTAGAGTGGCAAGACAGAAGCCTTTTCTTACAAAGAAAAACATCCAAGCCCGGCTAAATTTTTCAAAAACACATCTGAAGTCTCCCAAAAGCATGTGCGAAAATGTGTTCCGGTCTGACGAAACCAAGGTTGAACTTTTTGGCCATAATTCCAAAAGATATGTTTGGTGCAAAAAACAACACTGTGCATTACCAAAAGAACACTATACCCACAGTGAAGCATGGTGGTGGCAGCATCATGCTTTTGGGCTGTTTTTCTTCAGATGGAACAAGGGCCTTAGTCAAGGTAGAGGGTAGACATGTGCACTGCCGAAAAATTTGTTCGTTTTCGTTTCATTTGTTTTTTGTTTTTTCCGTAAATTCAAAATTTCATAAATTCGAAAATTCGGAATTTGAAAATTCGTAAATTTAGAAATTCGGAAATTTGGAATTCGGAAATTTGAAAATTGGGAAATTAGAAAATTCTGAAATTGGGAAATTCAAAAATTTTAAATTCGGAAATTTGAAAATTCGTAATTTGTAAATTCGAAAATTCGGAAATTAGAAAATTCGGAAATTAGAAAATTAAAAAAATTGGGAAATTCTAAAAAAATCCGAAAATTTGGAAATCCGAAATTAAAGGAAAATCAGAAAATTAAAAAGAACGAAAGTTCAAAAATCCAAAAATTAGAAATAATAAATAACTAACTAATAATAACGAACTATTAAATTATAGGTATTGGAATTTCCTTTCAAATTTGGCTGTTAGTGAACGTAACGAATACGAATTTATCTGTTACGAATTATCCGAAATAAAGAATGCCGCATCTAAACAAATGGAACGAAACGAAATAATAATAAACAATAATAATACATTTTTATTATCATTATCAATTTATTATTATTAATTTGTTACATTCCATTCGTTTAGATATGGTATTTGTTATTATGAATAATTTGTAACTTTGGATAGATTCCTATTCGTTATGTTCACTAACAGCCACATTTGAAAGGAAATTCCAATACCTATAATTTAATAGTTACCGTATACATTCGAGTATGAGTCGAGATTTGCAGCCCTTTTTTTTAGGCTGAAAGTGCCCCCCTCGACTTATACCCGAGTCACCGCCGTCTGCCTACATGATCAGCGTGTCATGCAGACAGGCGACGGCCAGCGTGTGATAATACCATTCAGCGGCCATTCCATTGTTCAAAAGCCGTGCCTCCTCCTTGGCTGTGATAGGCAGAACACTCCATTTCCCAGCAGTCAGTGTACAGCCTATCACAGACATTCTCTCATTTTTGTCCGTGGTATGAGGATGAGCGAATGTCCGTGATAGGCTGACCGCTGACTGCTGGGAAATGGAGCGTTCTGCCTATCACAGACGAGGAGGAGGCGCGGGCTTTGAAAAGTGGAATGGCCGCCGAATGGTATTATCACACGCTGATCGGTGCAGAGCGCCACACGGAGGATGCAGATCGCCACAGGGAGGCATGCACAGGACACAGGCAGGCTGTACAGGACACAGGGACACATGCACAGGACACAGGGACACATGCACAGGACACATGCACAGGACACAGGACACAGGAAAACATGCACAGGACACAGGGACACATGCACAGGACACAGGGACACATGCACAGGATACAGGGACACATGCACAGGACACAGGGACACATGCACAGGACATAGGGACACATGCACAGGACACAGGGACAAATGCACAGGACACAGGGACACATGCACAGGACACAGGGAGGCATGCAGCTGCAGATGGGCATTGTGACCCTCTTTTCCACTTACAGTAGCTGCTGCATTTCTCACCCTCGTCTTATACTCGGGTCAATACGTTTTTCCCAGTTTTCTGTGGAAAATTAGGGGCCTTGGCTTATATTCAGATTGACCTATACTCGAGTATATACGGTAGTAATAGTTAAGTTATTATTAGTTAGTTACTATTTCAGATTTTCGAGTTTTTGGGTTTTTGAATTTTCGGATTTTTGTTCTAATTTTTGCTCCAATTTTCGTTCTTTTGAATTTTTGGATTTTCATTCTTATATTTGGATTTTCGTATTTCAAATTTCCGAAATTTTGAATTTTCGGATATTTCCGAATTAACAAAGTTGTCTAAATATGTTAAAAAAATAATTTGGAACTAAACGAATTGAGGGGTGATCTGAAGAGGGCTGTGCACAGGATCTGACAGATTTGGAGTGTTTTTGCAAAGAAGAGTGGGCAAATATTGCCAAGTCAAGATGAGCCATGCTGTATTAAAATCAAAAGGTGCTTCAACAAAATATTAGTTTAAGGGTGTGCACACTTATGCAACCATATTTTTTTTTTTTTACTTCCCTCCACCTTTAAGATTTCAGTTTGTTGTTCAACTGAGTTGTACAGTTTATAGGTCAAATTAAAGGTGGAAAAAGTTCTGAAATGATCTATCTTTGTCTAATTTTTTTTACATCACAGAAACCTGACATTTTAACAGGGGTGTGTAGACTTTTTATATACACTGTAGCTGCTTAGAAGTTACTGAAGAGCCCTGGTGCTCAGCCTGTGATCCTTTAGCAGGGCCCCTGTAGGCAGTGTGTTTTCCTTATTTCTTTCACTCTTTTCACTCTATTTTTTCTGTGCTGTCCATCTCTATTCTCTTTTTTGTTTTTTTGTTTTTTTTTATAATGAATTATGCTGAAATATTAAATGTGGCACAATTCATTTTTAAGGCAGCTGTTGACAGCCTTGACATCCTGATGTGTAGGCAGGGTTGCAGGTAAAAAGTATAGTTGCCTTGGCCAATTGACAGGAGATCAATTGATTCTGGAATTGCTGCACTTCTCTCTTCTGTCACTATGTGGCCAGTTATCTGGTGGCATTAGATAAGACAAGGGCATTGCAAGGATAGATTAGGAATAGATGGGGCATCTCAGCCAATGGGCAAGGATCTTCCTGGGTCCCTTGGCCTGCTGGGGGAGCCTATTTATTTGGATGAGGTCAGGTGATCGGGGGTTCTGTGCCACCTGAATGGCTGTCTGGGTGGATGTGTGTTGTACTGCCCCGGGCTGCTAGGCCAGAGCCTGAGGCCTATCCCGGGGACATCTGGCTGCTAGACCATCTGAGAGCCTATCCAGAAGCAGGAGAGCAGCGCATGGTTGGGACTGCGGCTTGCAGTCCAACCAGAAGGGAATGTTCTGCTGGCCGGAGAACCTATTGTGGTTGGAAGTAGAGCGGGACCATCTGCCTTGTTACCAGGGACCACCATGAGTAGCTGAAGCAAGTACCAGGACAGTATTCTCACCAACCGGTGACGGTGAAGAATTGGGAAAATCAGTAGATGTCAAGCCAGGGACCCAGCCAGCGGAGGTGATGCTTGCAGAGCAGTCTTGTGTGACATGCCAGGGACCTAGCAGGCCAGTGGGGTGACACTTGAGGAGTATCTGTGAGTGCCAAGTTAGGGACCCAGCAGGGACGTGGGGGTGACGCTTGAGGAAGATACTCAGTGAGAAGATTGGAAGAGCTCAGGAGATCCAGTGACAGAGGATCAGTGGGTCTAAGTGATAGACTGAGAGCTCAGTTGAGAGAAGATCTAAAAAGGAGATTGTAGAGGAAGTGAACGAGTTCATTGCAACCTTTGTTAGAAACTGTTCAAGATTGTTGCTATAGGAGACAGTGTGTCTACACATGCAGATGTGGTGCCCAGCTGGGTGCCTTTCCCTACATGGCTGTCTCCGAGTCTGCTAATTAACATTGCAACTACTAAAGGGTGTCTTGGCCCTAACCCTCTCTCTCCCAGTTCTCTTCAAGAGAAAATAAATCTCTTTTGCATTCAAGAAGTGTCTGGGGCCCATGAATCTACCTTGCATTACACCCATCATGCCTCATAACCCACTCTACACAGAAGGATGTCAGCTGTCCCTAACTCTGGAGGTCACCATTAGGCCTGGAGAGGCCCGGGACTTGGCTACATTTGGCGCCCAACGTGGGGCAAAGGCATTATCCTCGCCACAGTCGCCTATAGCAACCGGCTACAGCTCCATTGGGATTTCGTCTGGCTTTGTGGGAAAGTGGCAAGTAACATCTATACTTCTCATAGACTGTGTTATCATGCATCCTAACAATGTGGAGAAGAACCAACAAGTCTCATTGCTCATGGGAGAGTAACAGCCTGGTCTTTTGACACTTCCTGCCAGTGCTGCTATGGTTAGAACAGACTCCATTACAGATTTGGCGCGCTTCAGAAGCAAAAGGGTGAGCGCTGAAGTTTCCAGAAAGTATCTGCACCAATCCGTTGGCAGGGGGAGGAGCCCCCCCACTCTGCAGAGGAGGATAAGGAAGTGCTGCCACGTGTGCCTGGTTGTGGGTTGGAGAAGATGGAGCAATTTGGAAGTATGATGGCGGATTGGAAGATGTATGCTCCGGGTGTTGGCCTTGGTCTGAGCGAGTCAAAAAGCATTCTGACTGACATCGGAGTGCGGTATACACCTAAGGTTAGTATTGCCCTGTACACGGCTGGAGGCTATGAGACCTTGGGACTGATCTGCGGCTTGGTCACACATCTGAGGCCTTGGATCGTCTGTGGACACTGCGGGGAACCCCTGCTCGAGTCTACCTTTCATTACACCTTGGCTCGTAACCCACTCTACACAGAAGGATGTCAGCTGTCCATAACTCTGGAGGTCACCATTACACCTGGAGAGGCCCGGGACTATAATATAAAATTTGCTAAACGTCCAGCAGAGAAAGAGAGACTCTGTGGCTGATTTACCAAAGGAGTCATACATGTTCACTTGCTAGGTGAGTTTTCACTTACAAGAGAATATTCACTTACCTAAGCGAGTGTGGTAGAAATTTACTTTGAAAAGAATACTGTATCATGCGCAGGTAAAATGTTAAAAGGATTTTTGCATGCACGATTGGATGACTGAAGTCATCAAACTTCACCTCATTCAGTAAGCAAATATTTTCATTTCCTCTTTGCAGAGTAAATTTTCACTTAACTTAGTGAATGAAGTGAGGCCGTTCTGATGTGAGTCATGTTCCATTCCTTTAGTAAATCACTCCTATTGGTCTGCAGTGAGGAAGTTTGGAGGCGATTATTGATCTCTAATTCAGAAAATGCCTTTTTCTCAGGCTAATGCAGCAGCTTTAGTACTTTTGATTCACTGACTTAGAACAAGTATGTAAACAGAAATTCCAACTTCACTCTGACTTTTTTCACCCTTCATTCATGTTCCAAGTCAGTGACTCAGAAAGTATTTCAACTAAAGACAGCCAGGCAACTAGCATTTTTAAAAGAAGGTCAGTAATAGTAACCTCTATATCTCCTTCATAGATTTCCTTAACTTCCCTGGCGGTATGATTATTTCAGATTTTTGATGCTCAAAGCGGTACAATTGTTTTGCATGGAAATTTGGCGTTTTATATTGTAGGCCTGTAATTCTTAGCAATAACACACTTATATCTGTCCAAACAAGAGTCTAGTAGACAGCCCGAGTATGATAAATACCTGGAAACACAAAATCATAAATTATAATATAATAAATAGCTACATAATTTATAATATAATAAATAACTATAAATAATAACAAATAATAATATAATAAGAATTATTCAATAATGTAATCAAATCAAAAACACAGAAATGTGCTCAGTTGCAGAATTGTCACTGTCATTACTTTCAGTGTTTGATGACGAATTTCCCCACAAATCACTATCGCTCAATTCTGCAAGCGATTCTAATTTATTATCGCTGTTTTCTAGCTGGTCAGTAACCGCTTTTGATGTAAAGGGACAGTTTTGGTTGCTATGGAGAATCTCCAGTTTCCAGGCAGAAAGAACAGTATATATAATAAAAAACTGCATGCAGGGCACTGGACAAACCACTAGGGACAAAAGGGATGTGAAATTATTTGATACAGTAATGTAATCTGTAAGATTACAGTGTACTGTATGTATTGTGTGTGTTTCACTTTTTGAATTTACCGTTCTCCGTCCCCGTGCGTCACAGCGCTCGCAGGGAACGGAGCTTGCTCTGTGATACATTGAGAGAAGACACAGCCCGCGGACACAGCGGGAGGACATCGCAGGATCCTGGGGACAAGGTAAGTAACTGTACCACTATACTGCGATGCAATCCCGAGTGTGGCTCGGGGTTACCGCTTTTGGTACTGAAAATCCACCCCGAGCCACACTCGGGATTACCACCAGGGAGGTTAAAAGAGAAGTATGGGAATTTCTTTTCCCCATATTTATACTTACCTAAGTAGATGCAGCATCAGACCGATGCTGCATCTGTCCCCCTGTGTCTCTGCACTGAGAACAGAGCCACCGAACACCGCCGATGGCTCAGTTCTCTCAGCTCCCCGAGAGCTGCTGCCTGTCAATCAGCAGCTATCCTGCTCTGCTCCTCCACGCTTAATTGAGCGCTGAGCTGTGGAGGGGCGGGGAGCGGCCATTTCAGTCTCTCAGCAGCTCGCTGAGAAGCTGAGACAGCCATCAGTCCAGGCACCTGGTGGATCCAGACTTCCAGAGTCAGAATGACGTGATGCCTGGACTGATCTGTGTGACGTCAGCAGAGAGCGGACTTCAGAACGCTCTCTGCTGAAAACGGGTCACAGGAGTGCAAAGCGAATTGCACTCCTGTGATCCTTAGGAGAAGCCCAGCCAAACAAGCTCAGGCTGGACTTGTCCGTTAAATGGTGCAGCCCTGGGAACTTGTTTCAGAGATCCCACTATTAGAATTCCTCATATACAAGAAAATGAGAAAGAGATATTTTGACTATCGTTTTTGGGTGGACTGACCCTTTTAGCTATCTACGCAGGCTGACAGACTTGCATTGACCAAAGCACTAAATTGCAATAATAGTAGCAGTGCTAAGCACGATGCACAGCCTGTATATGTAATATGAAGATGCAAGAAGTCAGCTACTGAACCAAATTGCCAGCAATCAAGCAAAACTAAAACCAGCCATTAGCGGAAGATGACAGACCTGTGATGGGGCTGTTGTGACTGTCACCAGCTGTCCACGACAACAAAACACTACGGTCATGTTTTTCCAAAAGATGCAGCTCTTCAGGAGGCATTGGAACATCTAAAATAAAAGTAATTGAGATAATAATAAAGTTGAGAATTCATGTACATACAGGTTGGTCATACATGTGTTGATCTCTAATTGACTTTTATGTATGATTGAAGACTTATAATGCTTGTGTCCATTAGAATTATTCCACACCTGAGCTCACCGCACTTTTTCTAGACAGAAATGTTTAAAGCATAAACAGAGAGGAGATTCTCTTTTATTCTAATGGTCATTCATTAAATAAAAATGTAAATTGTAAAAGAACTTTAGTCTAGGTTCACACTTGTGCGATGACAGACATCAAATGTGATTCGCACTGCACTCTACTGATGTTGAGTTTTTCATTTATTGCTTTGTTAATACAGTAAGTATACATTGTCATGTCAATGAATTTCATGGATGGAACCTTCAGTGTTCTTGCTATTGTTGGTTTACTGGATAGACTGCATCTATCTATAGACAAACACACTCTGATTGTGAAAATTTTCTCACACAGATTTAGGTTTTGTAAGGCTTTGTCTGTACCAACACTTGCATAGCTTACAATAAAGCCTAGTATACATGACGAGATTATCGGACGAATGATCGTTCGCTTTTTTTTTTTTTAATTCTAGTCTCCATATTGAATGTGAATAGGTTACTAAAGTACAAAAATACTGGTACGACAGAAAAAAAATTTGGAAGTGATGTAATGTATTTGTATTGTATTTTACAGACGAAAACTGTACTGGTTAAATGAAAATGGTACGATCGGGTATCGTACGAAAAAAAATTTTTTGTTTGTCTCTTTGGAAAACTTCGGACCACAGCTGAGAACTAACGATCAGATTATCGCACGATCGTGTCGAAAGGGGAATTTTGCGGCTGGTTTTCTCATCGTGGTTTTCTCATCGTGTGTACAAAGCTTAATGCCGTATACACACGGGCGGACTATTCGACCGGACTGGTCCGACGGGACGAATCCGACGGACAATCCGACCGTGTGTGGGCTTCATCGGACCTGCAGCGGACTTTTTTCGGGCAAAAATCAGAAGAACTTTTGATTTTAAACACGTTTCAAATCTTTCCGACGGACTCGAGTCCGGTCGAAAAATCCGCTCGTCTGTATGCTAGTCCAATGGACGAAAACCGACGCTAGGGCAGCTATTGGCTACTGGCTATCAACTTCCTTATTTTAGCCCAGTCGTACGTCATCACCTATGAATCCTTCGGACTTTGGTGTGATCGTGTGTAGGCAAGTCCGTTCGTTCGAAAGTCCGTCGAAAGTCCGTAGGAAAGACCGTCGGACCTTTAATGTCGAAAAGTCCGCCCGTGTGTACACGGCATTAGAACACCAAGTAACATAAGTAAGTTTCGGTACAGTCATAAAGAACCTACATTTTTTTTACAATCAGAGACTGCGATTTACTAAAGGCAAATAGACCATGCACTTTGCAAGTGCAGTCGCTCCAGAGTGTAGTAAATGAGGTGAAGTTTCACTTTGCAAAGTATTCTATACACAACCACATGCAAGGAAAAAGAAAATCTGTATTTTTTGCTTGCACATGATTAGATGATGGAAGTAAGCAGAGCTACCCCCCATTTACTAAGTCCTGGAGCAACTGCACTTGCAGAGTGCCCTTGCATAATGCATGGTCTATTTTCCTTTAGTAAATCTACTCCAGAGTGTACTTGCCTTTGGGTGGATGAAAATTATCCAGTAAACCAACAATAGTGAGACCACTGAAGGTTCCATCTATAGAGTTTACTAACATGACAGTGTAAACTTCTTAACATCACAAAAATTGAAAAAAATTGTAGACTAACCCAGTTAGTGAAAAGATATGACAACCCAATTCACATACCCATCTGTCAGATCAATTGCGAAAGTGACTTAATCTATGAGTTTCATGCAAAGAACCTCCTAGTTTTATTGTAAATTCGGAACAGAATGTGAAAATTTGTTGCAGATGTTTTGTAAAGAGAATAACACACTACCGGACACTACACATCTCAGAACTCAGATAAAGTACGCACCCCTCACAGTCACATGGGCTTCTGCTGTCATGGTATCCAGCAAGGTGCTTACTATGCAATAATAGCTTCCTGCATCATCCCAGCTTACATTGTAGATTGTCAGGATGTTTGATTTCACATGTATTCTGCAGCAGGGAAGTAAGAAAGTGTATAGTCATCATTTCCTGACTAGCTTTCCATAAATCATTAATGTACTTGTTTGCTAAATAAATTGGGTATGTATCTTTTTAAAATGTAGAGTTAAAGGGGTTGTAAAGGTAAATTTTTTTTTTTTTTTAAATAACAAACATGTTATACTTACCTTCACTGTGCAGCTCGTTCTGCACAGAGTGGCCCCGAACCTGGTCTTCTGGGGTCCCTCGGTGGCTGTTTCAGCTCCTCCCCGCAAGCATTCACCACCTTAATGCGAGCTCCCGCATGGTGGTGAGTGCTTGCGGGCGCGCTCCCGTGATACAGCCGGCGGCTATAGCCGCTCGCTGTATCACTCGGCCCTGCCCCCTGGCGCGCCGCGTCATCGGATGTGATTGACAGCAGCGCGAGCCAATGGCTGCGCTGCTTTCAATCCATCCACTGCAGCCAATCAGCGACCAGGCTGAGCTGCAATGGAGATGACGAGAACGAGCAGCGGAGATTCGAGGCGTCAGGTAAGTAAAACGGGGGGGCTGGGGGCGGCGGTATTGTCAAAGTTTTTTCACCTTAATGCATAGAATGCATTAAGGTGAAAAAATTTTTACCTTTACAACCCCTTTAAAATAGCAATGGTCAGCAGTGACCTACAAACAAAAACATTCAGAGTCGATCTTTCAGAAACAAAAAAAAGTCTAATTAAAGTGAATCTAAAGCCACTTTCTGTCAGTTTTTTGTGCACTGTTTCCCTGCTGGAGAGATTGGTCCTCTATGTATACTGGTGACCATCAGAAGGTGAAGGGAAAATGAAAATGTTATTGTCACTTGTACAGGAGATGAAGTGAAATCTTCCAATGATTAATTCTTCCAGTGAAAATTGTTCTAGAGGGACTAATTTTGGAAAGATTTGCTGTTGTGTCTTTGGGACAGGAAATAAAGGGAACTTTCCCAATTGGTCTAAAATAAAGTTTTGGCTTTATATATACTTTAAAGGTAATTTCTGGATCCTGGTGTTAACTGTATGTCAATGTTGTTAGCGCTACGGTATTGCAAAGGTTTTATCTTCCATACCATTGTACACAAGCTCACAAAGGGAAAGACATGGTGTAGCACCAAGAATAACTTCACTACAGCAGTGCTAACAATTTGTGGGATTTGTACCACTGATGAAACTTTTCCCACTGTAGGTGATTATTAGTAGAACCTAGAACCCTTTTAAAGCACAATATGGTCACTACAGTGTCACCAGTCAAACCATCACATTGCAAAATCAGTAGCAGAGAGAAAGCACATCTTCTCAGCTGGTCATTTTTTCCACCATCATGTTGCTGGCACCCTAATTTGGTGATAAATATTCCTATTAAATAGCAAAATTTTAACAATGTACTGATTGTGATGGTGCACAAGTAAAGTGTAAGAAACATGATGCCAAAGCCTTAGTTATTATTGTTATAAAGCTAAATGTGATGGATGAGATGGTAATACCTTTTGTTGTCCTCTCCTAATTCCCATCCGTCCTTCTGCCACTGAATTTTCCGAGAAGGAAGCAGGTGAGGATCACAATGAATATGACAGGTCAGGGTTGTACTATGCCCTCTCTTAACCCATGGATGCTCAGGAGACACATATCCTCTTGTAGGTTCTGAGAGTGGAACATATGGGGAATTTAGTGTATTGCGCAATATGATGTGCTATTGCTAAAGAATATTATCTGAGTAACAATTAATCAGTACCTCGAAGTACCACATTGGCCATGATTGAGGCATTGCCTTTTATGTTTGACACTTCACAAATATATGAGCCAGCATCTTGTGCTTCTGCTTGCTGAATATGAAGGGTTCCATGTTCATCTATTGTGTAACGTCCACTTACAGGATGCACTATTCTTTTCCCGTGGTACCTGGTTTACAAAGAGAAATGTGTATGTTTTTTCATACAGCTGTACAAATCTCCACCAAAAATGATAAGCACTGAAGCCTGTCGTTGTTGACATCATATACTGCTGGATAACGAATGCTTTTCTACATTATGCAGCCAACGTTTGACTTAGTGCTAGGGTAGAGGTAATATTTTTTTTATTTCTGCAAAGATTTACCAGCACATTTGAAAAACACAATAAGTGACAGGGAACATGTTTTACTCGTCATCATTTGCCAGTTACTTGATACAGTGATTCTTTATTTCAAGGCCTCATGTCTACAGGGCCTTAAGCCAGTGGGTCTTAAGCGTGAATGGCACAAGTACACCATTCAGCCCCGCTGCCAGCAGCCTGTCAAACTCTGAGATGGATGGTGTATCTAACGATACTAACAATAGTGAAGTATGCACCCAGGAACACAGACTGCTTGCATTTAAAACATTCCCTGAGTGCATATTGCCCTAAAGGTGAGTATTGGTAGGTGCACCCTTAAGACGCAGCAGCTATTAGCCTCTTTTAGAGTTTGACAGGCTACTGGGAGCAGAGCCAGATGTTCTGCCGTAGCTAAATGCCCAATGCATGAGGCCTAAATGTTAATTGCAAATATTAGGTTGTGTTTTTGAATTTGTAACGTAATGTTTTGTGAAATACTGTACTCCTGTATTAGGAAC
This sequence comes from Aquarana catesbeiana, assembly GCF_042186555.1. Classification (NCBI taxonomy): domain Eukaryota; kingdom Metazoa; phylum Chordata; class Amphibia; order Anura; family Ranidae; genus Aquarana; species Aquarana catesbeiana. The sequence continues at coordinate 88,990,501 of NC_133330.1, forward strand.
TTATTGCTGTATTTAACACAAAATTATTGATTATTTCAAGCAATGCTTGCTGCTTTTGCCCAGGACACCATGTAAATTTAAAAATGTGAAACATACAGGGCTGCATTCTTTTCCTAAAAAAAGAGATGTTCTAAGCTGTTTAAAGGGACATTTTTATCATTTAAAAAATCTGTGACTCAAAGAAAGGCCCGGACTGGGACAAAAAATAGGCCCAGGCATTCTGGACTGAGCAGCCCATGACATGTTATCCGGCCCCTTCCCCTCTCCCAGGGGATCCGCCAGGGTGTAGAGTGGGAACCGGAAAAAATCATGGGGGAGGGGAGCGGAGAGCACAGGGAAGAACCTTGAGAACATGGGATGGGGGCAAGAGCACGGGAGGGGGGCGGAGAGCACTGTGGGGAGAGGTGGAGAGCATGGGGGAGAGGCAGAGAACACAGGGAGGAAGAGGAGAGCACAGGGGGGGCAAGGAGCACGGGGGGGCTGGAGAGCACAGGGGGTTGGAGGGCACAGGGGAAAACAAAAACACGGGGTGGGGCCGAGAGCACAGGGAGGGCAGGAGTGCACGAGGGGGTAAAGAGTACAAGGGGGAAGGTGGAGAGCACAAGGGGGAGGTGTAGAGCACAAGGGGGATGCAGAGATTACTGGGGGAGGCGGACAGCACTGGGGGGCTGGAGAGCACTGGGAGAAGGGGAAGCGAAGAGCACGGGGGGGCTGGAGAGCACTGGGGGAGAGGTGGAGATCACTGGGGGAGACGGACAGCACTGGGGGGGACTATAGAGCACTGGGGGAGGCTGGAGAGCACTGGGGGAGAGGCAGAGAGCATGGGGGGTGGAGAGCACAGGGGGCAGCGGAGAGCACGAGGGGAGGTGGAGAGCACAGGGGGCAGCGGAGAGCATGGGGGGAGGTGGAGACCACGGAGGGCTGGAGAGCACTAGGGGGAGGCGAAGAGCACTGGGGGGCTGGTGAGCACTGGGGGAGAGGCAGAGAGCATGGGGGGAGACGGAGAGCATGGGGGGAGGTGGAGTGCACAGGGGGGCAGCTAAAGCATGGGGGGAGGTGGAGAGCACAGGGGGGCAGCGGAGAGCATGAGGGGAGGCGAAGAGCACTGGGAGAGAGGCGGAGAGCATGGGGGGAGGCGGAGAGCACGGGGAGGTGGAGAGCACAGGGGGGCAGCGGAGAACATGGGGGAGGTGGAGAGCACTGAGGGCTGGAGAGCACAGGGGGGGCCGGAGAGCCAGGAGGGAAGTGGAGAGCACAGGGGGCAGAGAGCGCGAGGGGGCAAAGAGCATGGTTGGAGCGGAGAAGACAGGGGGGCAGCAGGATAGGAGAAGCAGTGGGGGTGGCTGCATATAGAAAAATCATTCTCTTCATCTTCCTCCTGCAGTCTCTGAATGCCTGAAAAATAGCTACTTTTTATTTCTTCATAATGGGTACATTTATTTGAAAGCCGCCGTAAGCTCATTACTATATATGTCAATAGGAAAACATAATGAGCGAGATCGGTGCAATGAGAGGCTGAGCCAGCTGTTGCTCAGGCATCTGGGTGTGTATCGACATCATTGTCAGAAGCCTTGTAGAGCCTAGACCAGCTCTGTGACGTCAGCCGACAGTGGATTTTAGCCCACTGTCAGCTGAATCTAGGTCACAGGAGTACAGAAATACGTGCACTAAATGAAAAGTATGGTCAAAAGAGCTTTAGCCATATCTGTTGTGTTTGATAGATATATATATATATATACACACACATATATACACACAGTGGGGCAAAAAAGTATTTAGTCAGCCACCAATTGTGCAAGTTCTTCCACATTTAAAAATGAGAGAGGCCTGTAATTGTCATCATAGGTATACCTCAACTATGAGAGACAAAATGTAGAAACAAATTGTCTGCATTTTGAAAGAATTTATTTGCAAATTATGGTGGAAAATAAGTATTTGGTCACCGACAAACAAGCAAGATTTCTGGCTCTCACAGACCTGTATCTTCTTCTTTAAGAGGCTCCTCTGTCCTCCACTCATTACCTGTATTAACGGCACCTGTTTGAACTTGTTATCAGTATAAAAGATACTTGTCCACAACCTCAAACAGTCACACTCCAAACTCCACTATGGTGAAGACCAAAGAGCTGTCGAAGGACACCAGAAACAAAATTGTAGACCTACACCAGGCTGGGAAGACTGAATCTGCAATAGGCAAGCGGCTTGGTGTGAAAAAATCAACTATGGGAGCAATAATTAGAAAATGGAAGATCTGGGGCTCCACGCAAGATCTCACCCCGTGGGGTCAAAATGATCACAACGGTGAGCAAAAATCCCAGAACCACACAGGGGGACCTAGTGAATGACCTGCAGAGAGCTGGGACCAACGTAACAAAGGCTACCATCAGTAACACACTACGCCGCCAGGGACTCAGATCCTGCAGTGCCAGATGTGTCCCCCTGCTTAAGCCAGTACATGTCTGGGCCCGTCTGAGGTTTGCTAGAGAGCATTTGGATGATCCAGAAGAGGATTGGGAGAATGTCATATGGTCAGATGAAACCAAAGTAGAACTGTTTGGTAGAAACACAACTCGTCGTGTTTGGAGGAGAGAATGCTGAGTTGCAACCAAAGAGCACCATACCTACTGTGAAGCATGGGGGTGGCAACATCATGGGTCTTTCAGCATGGCAATGATCCCAAACACACCACCCGGGCAATGAAGGAGTGGCTTCGTAAGAAGCATATCAAGATCCTGGAATGGCCTAGCCAGTCTCCAGATCTCAACACCATAGAAAACCTTTGGAGGGAGTTGAAAGTCCATGTTGCCCAGCGACAGCCCCAAAACATCACTGCTCTAGAGTAGATCTGCATGAAGGAATGGGCCAACATACCAGCAACAGTGTGTGACAAACTTGTGAAGACTTACAGAAAACGTTTGACCTCTGTCATTGCCAGCAAAGGATATATAACAAAGTATTGAGATGAACTTTTGATATTGACCAAATACTTATTTTCCACCATAATTTGCAAATAAATTCTTTCAAAAATCAGACAATGTGATTGTCTGGATTTGTTTCCACATTTTGTCTCTCATAGTTGAGGTATACCTATGATGACAATATCAGGTCTCTCTCATCTTTTTAAGTGGGAGAACTTGCACAATTGGTGTTCTTTTCTACCTCCTCATGGCTCAGTGTCTAGCCTGCTTAGTGCATAAATGTGAGAGCTAACAAACTCATTGACTATTTATACACAGAACTAATTGTGATTCAAAAATGTGAGAAATTAACCTTTAATAGCCATTTTAACTTGTGTGTGCCACCTTCTGTGTCTGTACCAAGGTCAAACATTCCAGGGTATGTAAACTTTTCATCTGGGACATTTTGGTGATTTCTGTTATCATTATGATTTTAAAAGGAACCAAAAAACTATGTGATAATAAATGGCTTCATGTGATCACTATCCTTGAATAAAAGACATTTTTTTTGGCATGATTAGTCATATTTTCAATATAAATGTCAAAATTTCACAATTTCTGCCAGGGTATGCAAACTTTTGAGGACAACTGTATATATAAAGGTAAACAAGTTTGTAACCATTGTCAACAAATTGGTAAATTACCTGACATATAAAAGGGGTTGTCAGGCATGAGCTGGGAGCCTCTTATCACGAGGGACTTCAAAATGGATTAACACCATAGCAGAAAAGGAAGAATCTATACCAGCCAAGAAGAAGGTGCCTGATCTCCAGAAGCCTTGTTGTCAATGGAGATCATGAACACACAGTAACCGTAGTTAAGCAACTTTTAAGCATACTTTTACTGTGTATAGACCAAAGGCTGTTAATTTGCTATAGATATCTGTCAGTCTTGTACTGTATTCCTAATACTGTAATAGTTTTGTATGTACAGCATTTTTGTACACTGAAGAGGTCTCAGCTTCCTTGCTTATACCGCAAAGTAACTTTGCTAGATAGCTGCAAGCAAATCACCATACGTCTCCTTTAAGAATAGCTGCCTTCTATCACAGCAGAGGTTCAGTAAAGAAGTGAAAAATCACTTACCAGGTAACATCAGCAAGCGGAAATGCAAAATGTTCACACAGTAATAAGACATTATTTCCCCACACTGCTGCATATGTCCTTCCCTCAGGAGTTAAAATCAATGGCACAATGTCTGTTGGAAAAAAAGTAAAACAATCACAATAAACCTTTCAGCACTTTCAAAGTCTTGCACCTTTATCTCTGTAAATTCCTTAAGGCCACATTCACACTTGCGAATGGGCCTGGCACCGATTACATGTAAAAACCCCAATGGGGGTTCCTGGCGGTTAGCTGTGGTAGGCAGCCTCTTTGAAAGCAATGGAAGGCTGACGGCTCTCCCAGCTAATCACTCATGCAGCGATCACCTGCAAGCGATCGGCCCTGGAGGCAGATTGTCTGCAATTAAATGAGAGCAGCCACAATTAGCTGTGGGGACTGGCAGCCTCACATTGCTTTCAATGGGACGGCCTCTCACAGCTAATTGCCAGGAAATCTTGCTGGGATTTTTGTAGAAAATCAGTGTCAGGCCCATTCACAAGTGTAAATGTGGCCTTACCCCTGTAGTATATAATAACTTTAATGTATGAGTTTTTTTTTTCTTGGAAATGCTTTAAATGGCCTTTTTTCTCTTAATGAAAGGGCTGCTTCCACTAGACCAAATTAAATTTTGGTTTTCCTCCCCTAATGAAAAACTATGGACAAATATTGAAAAATAAGTTACTATAGGGCATTATCTATTTGCCCTTTCTATGGCTAAACACTATACCAAACCTCCTTTCTAACCAAATCAACTTTGATAGCATGGAAGCATATTTTATCTAAAACTAAAAATGGAAATTTGTATACTAAAATACCATTACCATCAAGAATAATAGATTACTGCAATATATGACTATCAGCAAAAGAGTGGACCAAACAAGGTTACCAGAGATATAAATGCCTACCATCACACTTTAAGAACATAGTGGAAGAGAAAATTAGTAAATGTACCCATCTAAAGATATAAACTTTAATGATAATATCAATATTCCCACAGAAATATGGCAATACCTTACATACCACAATTTCCAAAAGAAGAAAGAAATTACTCTATTCTACAACCTTCTTACCTCTTCCTCTCCAAATGACAAAAATCCCAATATGATAAAATGGGAAAAAGATCTTTCACCAAATTTTAAGTGGGAACAATGGCAAAAAGCACTATCAATTACTAGTAAAGCATCCTCATGTATTGAGCATTGGGACAATTCGCAGAGAATTCTAAACAGATGGAACCTGACCCCTTATAGATAATCCAAAATATTTCCTTCCACCTCCCCTATGTGCTGGAGGTGTAATGAACTAATAGGCAATCTTCAACACACTCTTTGGGCTTGCAAGAATTTATTAAGTTTTTGGAACTCATCTTCCTTCTTCATAGCAGACATTACAGGTAACCTGATAGAACTATCGCCTCCGATAGCATTACTAGGAATAATTCTTGATATATACCCACCATGTTTTAGAACAATAGTAGCACATATCCTAATAGCTGCAAGACTTACCATTGCCAGCATGTGGAAATCTACCAAATCTTCCAACCTGTCGAATGTTATTACTAGACTGAACACACAATCTCAGTACGAACTGTTATTAGCATATAAAATCTCTTCTATTAATAAATAAAAAAAAAATGGCAAGCATGGTTAAACAGCCCGAGAGCCTCTTATTACCTAAAGAAATGCGATATATGATCTTCCAAAAGTATGAATACCATATGGATCTCTCCCCTCATCCCTATTAATTTAAATCCTTGGTGACCAAGTTTTCGCTTGCAGTTAGGTAAGCGGAAAAAGGTTATCAAATATACAGCTATTGGTTCAGTATCCTTGTAATACATTACTATTGGTTCTTTAATTGTTTGTTGTAATATGATCTATGCAATGTGATAAACAATACCAAAATAACTGTAGTCATAATTGTTGGAAATTGTTATGTTAAAACCTAATAAAAATTTAAAGTTTAAAAAGAAAGTGCTGCTTCCTTCACTCTAACTCCAGTGCTTTATGCTTACATAGCTGAGTAACATGTAAACCTCTCATCACAACTGTCCTTATATAGACTTCTAGTGCAGAGTAAAGCAGGCTGTACACAGAGAATTTTGGAGGGTTCCTGATGAACCCAGTGACGTTCTCTCTGTGGGTATCCATATCTGTACTTTCCTGCTCAACATCCTTCGACTGAAAAAAACAAGAGTCAGGTTGACAATTATCGGTCAAACAGCACCTGCATCCAATCAAAAACAGGCATTGTTCAGGTATTTTGAAAGCTGGTGGCGGTGACAGCTGACATTATACAAAAGCAGCAGTCAGGGATTAATCTATCAGTAACAGTATTATGCAGCGCTAAGGACAGCCAATGAATGAAAATACCAAAATTACTATTAATTATTAAATCATAATATCGTAATTAATACCGTGAAAAATTACCAAAATTATTTATAACCACTGTTGGATAAGTGTATAAAATTAATAGTGTCAAATGAACCAAAAAGAACACATAAAAAGTCCCATCACAAATAGTGCTAATATAAAAAATCAAATCAAAGATAAAGTTCATAAACGTAGAAAGGAAGAAAAGCTGATCCAAAATCCGTGATAAAGGAAATCCAATCTTCCAAACAGTGAATACACCCAAGTGAATATGAGGCTCCTTACCGACTCAAAAGACCAACAAAGGTCTATCCAGGCAAATGGGAGATTACAGGTTTCCCAATAACCTATACCAGCATCTGGGTCTGTGGCTGAGGCTGTATGGCTCCGGAAATAAAAGACTTGGCCCAACCCCCAGACGACGTCCTATCGTGACGAAACGCGTAGGGTGTGGCCTATGACGCTGACGTCACTACGCTGTTCCTCTTTGCTGAATTGGATGGGAAGTGTATGCACAGCGGGAAGCCTGCGGAGACGCTTTTACACTGAGATTACTCTGACATTTGTCTATTGGAACCTTTTGTAAGTGCATCTTTTTATTCATTAAATATTATTGATTGGAACGATTACACTATGGGAGCCTTTCTTGCTTTTATTTCCGGAGCCATACAGCCTCAGCCACAGACCCAGATGCTGGTATAGGTTATTGGGAAACCTGTAATCTCCCATTTGCCTGGATAGACCTTTGTTGGTCTTTTGAGTCGGTAAGGAGCCTCATATTCACTTGGGTGTATTCACTGTTTGGAAGATTGGATTTCCTTTATCACGGATTTTGGATCAGCTTTTCTTCCTTTCTACGTTTATGAACTTTATCTTTGATTTGATTTTTTATATTAGCACTATTTGTGATGGGACTTTTTATGTGTTCTTTTTGGTTCATTTGACACTATTAATTTTATACACTTATCCAACAGTGGTTATAAATAATTTTGGTAATTTTTCACGGTATTAATTACGATATTATGATTTAATAATTAATAGTAATTTTGGTATTTTCATTCATTGGCTGTCCTTAGCGCTGCATAATACTGTTACTAATATCTGGAGTATGTGTCTGACTCTTTTATGCTGGCTGCTTTGGTAATTTGGGTTAAAAACTCTGTGTTTCACTAATGTGTTTTTTAGTCTGTGAGGACTAACCCCTTATAGTTACCAATCATTTATTGGGTTTCTAGTGCAGCGTTAGCCCTTTTTGGGTTTTTTTTAATCTATCAGTACTGCTTAGCATGGATGGAGGAATCTGTTCGATTTTTTTTCATTCAGCCAGTAGGCTAAATAAGAAAAAATGTATGTGTGTATAGCCAGCTTGAAAGAGGTAGTAAATCAGGTCTGTTACTAAAGTGCTGATTCTTGTGTGCAACAGGCCTAACTGTGGTTCCTATAAGACTGCACACTTGTAGACACCCTGCACACATGCAGTAACAGGAAAGTGGAGGTAAAACTCCCCAGAATCCACACTCTTGCCAGATCCATGCTGTGCAGCCAATGGGAAGCTGCATCGCCGCCACTGCAAACTCTCCCAACTGGTCCCTAAATTTTTCTGCTCATGAATGAAAAAAGTGTACTTAATAAACAGTTATTCAGCATCCTCGCTAATAACCTTACCAAATTTTACAAAATTTAGGACCCCTGGATCGCATACTGCCATCAAATCTACCTGTCCAATCGGGGCCCTTTTTAATCCAACCGCTGATATACTGTATTCCCCGCATTGGGCCCCTATCCCCCATCCTACCCCTCCCTACATTTTCTTTCGTCTTACTTTTTTTCCCCTCTCCTCCCCTTCCCTATCTTTCCTCTCCATCCTGTCTACTCAATTTTTTTTTTTTGTACATCTCTCTAAGCCATTTCTGGCACTGTCTGCTGGTCGCATATATGATTTCACTTTTTTAATAGTCCTCCTTGCTAAGCACCAGATAGATGTCTCTTTATGTTTGAACCTGTTTAGAATGATGAAAGGATACTGTTAATGGCGTATATTGTAACCCTTTTTTGAACTCAAGCACTATTTACAGACACATCTGTCTAATGTACTGTCATTCACCCTTAGAAAATTCAATAAACACATTAAAATGAAAAGTATACTTTAGTTATGCGTTAAAAGACTTTCATAAAATGTAAACAAACATTATGTTAATAAATGAATTAGGCCTCATGTAAAGTGTGTTTACAGCTTGTATTATTTTTTTTTGGTTTTTCTTTTCACAGGTAGTCTTGTGCTTTTTCTTGCTTGCTCTACGCAAGTTGAAGGAGGAAAACTCAAGAATAGATTCCTTGCTGTAGACATCTTAAAAGCACATAAAGTGGACCTTGTACTAGAATCCACTAAAGTCTGCTTATTTAGTTATGCTCCGTCCCCCATCTTACATCAATAGTGGTTTTAGACCAGCTAGAAAACAGCAAAAATAAATTAGAATCACTTGCAGAATTGAGCGATAGTGATTTGTGGGAAAATCCGTCATCAAACACTGAAAGTAATGACAGCGACAATTCTGCAACTGAGCAAATTTCAGTGTTTTTGATTTGATTACATTATTGAATAATTTATATTATTATTATATTATTATTTGGTATAATTATTTATAGTTATTTATTATATTATAATTTGTGATTTTGTTTTTCAAACTTTATCTTACCCGGGATGTCTACTAGACTCTGGTTTGGACAGATTTAAGTGAGTTATTCCTAAGAATTACAGGCCTACAATATAAAACACCAAATTTCCATGCAAAATAATTGTACCACTTTCGTCATCAAAAATCTGAAATAATCATACCGCCAGGAAGGTTAAAAGAATGCCATGGTCAACGGTATCAAATGCAGCAGAAAGGTCCAGGAGGATGAGGAGGGAGGGAGAGCCAGCATTGGATGATATAAGGAGGTAATTTGTAACTCTGACGAGAGCAGTCTCTGTACTATGAGCAAAGCGGAAACCTGACTGGAATTTTTCAAAGAGGTTATTATGTTTGAGGTGGTCCTGAAGGTAAGTTACAACAGCTTTCTCAAGTACTTTTGATCTGAAAGGGAGATTAGAGAGGCCTACAGTTAGATAGGACTTCCGGATCAAGAGTGGGTTTTTTGAGCAATGGTCTGATAATGGCATTTTTTAAAACAGGGGGAACATGACCAGTTTGAAGGGAATGATTTATAGCAGCGGTGATCAGGGGACTTAGGACAGTGATATGAGTTTTTACCAGGGAGGTTGGGAGAGGGTCCAGAGGACAGGTAGAGGTTTTCATCTTCCTGATGATGTTCTGCACCTCTTCTGACAAAACCTCAGGAAAGCAGTTTAGGGGTTGGATAACTATATATGTCGGGGGAACAATTTGGGTGGGAGGACCAGAAAGAGCAGAGCAAATATGCGCAATTTTTGATGTGAAAAAATCCATGAATTTATTGCACTGCTCTTCTGTAAGGGCAATAAGTGGAGGTGATTTTGGTTTAAGAAGGTGGTTTAGAGTGGAGAAAAGCTGCTTAGAATTTCCTGGGCTATTTCTGATGACATTGGAATAAAACCGTGACCTTGCCTCTTTGAGGGACTATGCATATTTTTGTTGTTGCGCCTGGTAAATTTGTTTGTGGACAGTGAGGCCAGATGCTTTGAAGTGCCCCTCAAGGACCCACCCTGCTGCCTTCAGCTTACGAAGCTCATCTGTGAACCAGGGAGCTGAGCGGGTGAAGGGGACTGTTCTTGTTTTAACAGGGGCATGGAGGTCCAAAAGGCTGCTAAGTTGACTGTTGTAGTAATCCACTGCTTCATCGGCTGATGAAAAATGTGTGGAAAGATGCTGAAAGTCCGCTGCCAAGGCTTCTGAAACAGATATTCTGCTTAGGCTCGTAAAGGCTGGATGGGCATGGCAAATCCATGGAAATAGCCTTGTGATCAGACACACCTAGATCATACACCTGCAGGTTGGTGAGAGGAGCAGAATTTGTAATGACCAGATCCAAGGTATGCCCCCTGGTGTGTGTGGGGACATCAACAAGTTGTTTTAAATGAAAACAATCCAGTAGTTGAAGAAATTCAGCTGCAAAATGGCAAGAGGGGGTATCAACGTGGATGTTCATATCGCCCAAAATTATAACATCGGCAGAGGATGTGCAGAAGGTTGTGAGAAGATTTGACATCTCCGTGAGAAATGGTGAAAACACCTTTCCGGTATGAAAAGTTAATATAGGTACCTTATTCATACTTCTGTCCACAGACAAGTGTAGCCCAAATTTTGCAAGTAGATTATCTGCACTGTGCTATAGTGTCATCGCCTAAGACCCTGGTGCCCAACCTGCAGCCTGAAGGCCACATGAGGTCCTTTGGTATATGATGTGCGGCCCTCGGACTTCAGCAGTCTGTTTTGGTAACATTGATTAGGAATAGCATTGATCTCTACTAACCTCATGTAACCTGTTCCCAGTTTGGTATTGTCTTCTGCAGTATATTCCCATACCTCCCAGCATTTTGAGATGGGAATGAGGGACACCTACTAGCAAATGTATATAGGCATAGGCCACACCCCCTTAAAGGAGAATTAATTAAGAAAAAGCTTGACTAAATCCATAAGTGCTTTTTTTTACCACTACTATTACTTTATATTGGCTTTTAAAATGTACAAATGCAGCAATTTAGAAATTGGATGAAAGGTTTAGCACTGGGAAACACTTTTTGAAAGAAAAAAAGTGAATTTTTATATACAACTATATAGATCAACAAAATGAGGGACAAATGAGGAGGAATGAGGGACAGAGGGACATTGCTCAAAATCAGGGACAGTCCCACGAAATCAGGGACAGTTGGGATCTATGTATTCCCAGCCAAATATATAGCATGTCCACACTCTCTGACCATTATTACCTCCATAAGACCCCTTTCACACTGAGGCGTCTTTCAGGCGCTACAGCGCTAAAAATAGCACCTGCATAGCACCTGAAAAAAGCCTCAGCTGCAAACCCAGTGTGAAACCCGAGTGCTTTCACACTGGGGCGCTGTGCTGACAGGGGGGTCACAAAAAGTCCTGCCAGCAGCTTCTTTGCAGCGGTGTAGGAGCGGTGAATACACTGCTCCTACACTGCTTTTCCACCGCTCCTGTCCATTTAAAACAATGGGGCAGGGCCGCCATACCGCCAGCAAAACGCAGCTGCAACGGCATTTTGTGGGCGGATTTAATACCTTTAGGATTAAAAATAGCGCCGCTTTACCACTAACGCAGTGTGAAAGGCTTCTTAGGTCTGCAATTTCTGACAGTCCTCTCAAGCATTACATATATTGAACATTATGTGCAGCCCTTTGCTGATGTCAGGGGCAACATCTGAAGCCCCCTTTAGTTCATGAGTTGACAACTACTGGCCAAACACTTGGGGTACTCAGGATTCCCTGGGACATGGCCTGATGAATGCTGACATCGCCTCCTGCAGCATGGAAGAAGAAAGCATTTTAAATAACGTTTTCCACCCCAGGAGAGTGTTAGATGTACTAGCAGATTTAGACACACTAAACAAATTGAAGCCATACTCCAGGTAACACTCTTTAAGCATTTACAGTAACAGTTTACAGTAACAATTTCCCCCTATTTTTTTAATAAAGTTTTTACACAAATTAAAAAACTGACCATTGTAAGCACCTCTGCCAGTGGTAAATGGTTTGTCTCAACCCTCTAACTGCTACATCTGCTGGACAACTTGTTCTGTTGAAAAACAACAGACTTACTGACTGGATCACCAGGTGAAACTAAAGAAAGAACGCCTAAAAAAGAAAACTAATGAAGCCATCACATTTAAGAATTGGTAAGCTGCAATATAATAAATGTTTGTTTTTGGTTTCAACACCGTTCTAAGACTGAATCGTTTTTCTACATGTAATGTATAGTTGGGAACAGACCCTCACCTAGTACATGTTATCCATATGATCTTAAAATACTTGCTTGTTACTTGATAATATTTCCACCCATCTGTGACCATTTAAAATGCAAACACATTATATAATAAGTTGTACTTACCCAGAACATCAATATTTCCAGTGGAAAGTATAGTTCCATGTTTGTTTAATGCCTCACACTGGTACACAGCACTGTCTGACACTTGAAGGGAATGAATGAACATCAGACCTCCCATCCTTTGATGGTTGTCAGGAAGTGCCCCATCTTTATGTAAAAAGATAAAAAATAGTTACAAAATGAACTGCAACATGACGGCCCTCCTTCACACTTATCAAAGCTGATTACTAATCTGTAACTAATGCAGAGCAGACTTAGGCTTCATGTACACTGGCAGCTCCTGACTGCGGCCACTGGAAAATGCAAAACACGGCAAAAACGTAAACCGCATTTTTGCAGTGATTTTTACAGGGATTTTGCAGCGCTTTGTGTTTTCCTGTGGCCCGCGGTCAAAACTATCCTGAATGCGATTCTTCTGTGTTCAGGAGAGGGAGGTTTAACCTCACCTAAACACGGCAGCTCCTAAACTCTGCTAAAAACTTATGTGTACATGGACACAGGTTTTTATGGAGTTAAAGTGGTTGTAAAGGCAGAAGGTTTCTTATCTTAATGCATTCTGTGCATTAAGATAAAAAGCCTTCTGTATGCAGCAGCCCCCCTCAGCCCTCCAAAACTTACCTGAGGTCCCTCTCTGTCTAGCGATCTCCACAAGTGTCTCAGCCACCTGAGATTCTCCCTCCTGATTGGCTGAGACACAGAAGCAACGTCATTGGCTGCCCCTGCTATCAAAGTCAGCTAGCCAATCAGGGGGAGAAGGGGGGGGCGGGGCCGGGTCGGGGGCTCCGTGTCTGGATGGACACACGGAGCTGTGACTCGGCTCGGGTGCCCCCATAGCAAGCTGTTTGCTGTGGGGGCACTGAACAAGACGGAAAGGCCAGGATCACAGAAAAGGGACCCAAGAAGAGGAGGATCTAGGCTGCTCTGTGCAAATCCACTGCAACAGAGTAGGGAAGTATAACATGTTTGTTATTTTTATAGGAAAGAAAAATGAGACTATATAACCACTTTGATGTTTAGGGTTTGGCAAAAAAAACACCAAAAGCTCCTAAACTCAAGTTTAGGAGCAGCTAGTGTACATGATGCCACTTTTTCATAAACCACCACTTAAAACTTCAGTAGTTTCATCACTGAAACATATAGGGATAATGTTTGGAAGAAGTAACATGACATGTATGCAAAAAGAAGGTGTTGCTCATGCCAGGCCCATCCTCAAGTATGCACATGTCCTGGCTTTATACTGTATATCACAGGAAAACAATAGTGGTATACTGTACAATCCAACCTGGCCACAAAGATTACTGATAAACATGGAGTGTCTCCTGGATAAGTCTTTAGGTTGACACGTGTGGGTTGACATACCTACCGGCTATTCATATTCTAGCTCTAGAAAACATTAGGTTTGAGATTGGCATGGTACCACTGCAGCTATTTTAAAGCTTTGAAAAAGAGTCTTACTTCACCTGCTGTAATGCCTGTGAGATAAACTGAACTGATAATTTAATCCCTCCTATTACCTTTAGACACAGAAGTGTATTTTCTTGCTAATAAAAAAGTACTAGAACGCCTTTGCCTAAGTGGCCTCTGCCTCACAAGACCTGTCCTTTGGCTATTAAACCTGCATAGCCCTTATAGACCAGAGCAGATTTTACATTTCTGTTATGTGTATATTTGTTTGGTCATATATTTGTTTGAGTATTTACTCAAGAGAAAAAGCTATAAATCTACCACTTTACAAAACTGGTTTGGCCACATCTTGTGTATGCCATCCAGCTCTGGTCATCAGTCCTCAGGAAGGATGTCTTTGAACTGGAGACAGTCCAGAGAAGAGCAACAAAACTAATAAGGAGGCTGAAGGACCTTGGTTATGAGGAAATGGCTAAAAAATGTAACGTATTCTCTCTGGAGAAAAGGCGGTTAAGAGGGGATATTTTCGCAATATACACATTTTTTCATGTTGACTGTATCATTGAGAGAAAACTGTTTAATCCAAGGTCTCTAAAGAACAAATCCAGCCACATAATGATGCTGGACAAGAAGTAGTTCAATTTTAAACTGTGTAAGGGGCTCTTTAATGTCAGAGCAAAAAAGATGTGGAACTTCTTGGCACAGTTATTGTCAAACTTTAGATGTGTTTCTCAGCAAACACAACCTGACCCACTATGTAACTATTTATATTTTATTGCAGGACAAATAAGGTTTTCTTTTGGTGATATCATCTGGCATAGAAAGAAAAGGTTATCTCACATGGAAACCCATGTGAGTGGAGGTGGACTTTAAAGGCACAAAATGAAACATGTACACAAGTAAATTATACAAAATTACATTCATTAAACAAATTATTAAAATGTATTATTAAAAACAGGCTTTAGAAGCAAAGCCACAAGTGGGGGGGTCAGGGGGGGATATGCCCCCCTACAAAGATGTGTGTATACCCTCAACTCAATCACAGACAAGAGTGACAATAAATATATATACAAAATATTAATACATAACATCCAAATACTCTTGTCCAATAGGTGGGAATTTGACCTGTTTTTTTATTAATACTTTTTAATGATTTGTTTAATAAATAAAATTTTTTTTTTTACTTCACTTTTTGTTTTTTGTTTTTGTTTACAAAAGTTTTTTTCTATTGTTATATACCTTTTATAACTATACTCTTTGTATATTTACCTGAACTTCCAAATAATAAATACAATTTTTATATACTGTAACTACTTGTGTAGTATGCCTCATGTTGTGCCTTTAAAGCCCACCTCCACTCACATGGGTTTCCATATGAGATTACCTTTTCTTCTATCTATTTTGGATGTTGGCACGCTCTGGAAAGCTGGTTTGTTTATGGTCTTGCAAACATTTTTTATTTTCTACATACAACAAAATTAAAGATTGCGTTTTTTCCTACTTTCATCACAGTGTGCTTTAAAACAACTAGCGTTAAATAAAAGCATACATTTCATTTTATGATTTGACCTGTTAATGTATACACAAAAAATATCAATCTGAGACATAGAAGTGTACAGTTGTTTGCAAATGAATAAATATTTTTTTTTAATGTAAACATTTTGTTAAAAGCAACATTAAAAAAATTAACAAAATAGAAATAATTGAAAAAAAGTTCTGCTGTAAAATAATATCTTTGTTGAGAACATAGTTAACTAGGGCTGATTAGGTTAACTTAGGGTTAATTAGGGAGTTAAATAGAATTTTATTTAAACATTTTTACTTGCAAGTTTGCTTTAATTTACATCATATGTAGGTTAAAAACCCCCCTTTGATCTGCATATGAATAAAACAGAGCAAATGCAATGTAATTATAATGTTGTTACATTGTATTTGTCAATTAATCTTCCAAACACTGTTTGGGACACAATCTTTATTTCACACAGCAGCAGCTGCAGACATTGCTGTGATATTGATATACTGTATATTTATGTAATATTTGTTCCATTTGGGCAAGTGGTCAGTATAACCAAGGAGGTCCCTTAATATGATAATTTGCTTAATTTCCCAGTTTCGTGAGAGTTTGATGGCTCTGCTGTCTATGCTAATTATTAACAATTGAAATTAAAAAAAGAAATGATTTTAGTCTGTAATGTTTGTTTTTACCATCCAGAAGAATTCCATTTCTTCGCCATAGGATTTCTGGCTCTGGTGTCCCCAAGGCTGAACAGTTTAGAATAATTTCAGAACCAACTGTCTGTATAGAGCTTTCCAGCTGCTTCTCCCATCTGGGAGGCTCTAAAAATTACAACAAATCTATAAGTCAGTTTTGGCATATGATATTGTAACAAAAAGTCTTATAAAAAAGTATAAAAAATAACAAGCTTACAAATAAAGTACAAAGATGATCTAAATTAAATATGTTAACAATTTATAGTACCATAATATAGTTACATAGTTAAATAGTTAGTCAGGTTGAAAAAAGACACAAGTCCATCTAGTTCAAACAATTAAAAAATAAATAAATAAATCATACAATCCCATATACACAATCCTTTACCCACAGTTGATCCAGAGGAATGCGAAAAACCAAAGCAAAGCATGCTCCAATTTGCTACAGCAGGGAAAATAATTCCTACCTGATCCCCCGAGAAGCAATTAGAAATTCCTCGGATCAACTTTACCTTTAAATGTTAGTACCCAGTTATATTATGTACATTAAGGAAACAATCCAGGCCTTTTTTAAAGCAATCTACTAAGCTGGCCAGAACCACCTCTGGAGGGAGTCTATTCCACATTTTCACAGCTCTTACTGTGAAGAACCCTTTCCTTTTTGGAGATGAAATCTTATTTCCTCTAGATGTAAAGAGTGCCCCCTTGTCCTCTGTGATGACCTTAAAGTGAATAACTCAACACCAAGCTCACTATATGGACCACTTATTTATTTGTACATATTGATCATATCCCCCCTTAGCCTAGATTCACACTGACAGCTTGAATGAAATTGTCTGAAGTTCAGCTGAACTCACACAATTTCATTCCCGAATGTCAGTCCCGACTTCGGGGGTGATTTCAGAGGCATCTGTGCTCAATTCTGCACAGATATCTATTAAAATCGCACCCCGAAGTCGCCAAAAGTAGTACAGAAACTACTTTTGGGAATCGGTGCGGTGCTGCAAATGGGGCATCGCACAAATTCGGATAGTGCCATTGCCAGCAATAGCCGCCGATTTGGCAGGGCTTAGTTTCCTCTTCCCAAGAGAGAAAAAAAAAATTCTTTAAATCTTTCCTCATAGCCGAGTTCCCCCATGAGTCTTATCAGTTTGGTTAGGGCCATCTTTAATAGTGACTGGACCCTGGGCAAACATTTTCTTGGGTCCCCTCTTTCACGCAATTTCGCTCTCCACATGCTTACAATAAATAGCAGCTACTGTAGACTCAAAATCAGTTTACTGAATCAGATCAGGAAGCGATTGCGATTGGTTGCCAGAGGTTACAGTGTATCACTACCACTCACTGACTGGCTGCTAGAGGTTACAGTACATATTATGGCTCACTGTTATTTTCTAGAGGTTACAGCATATGACTTCTGCTTGTTGATTGGTTGCTAGAGATTACTGTACATCAATACTGCTCATTGATTAATTGCTAGAGGTTTGTGAACATCTATACCACTCACTAATTGGTTGCTAGAGGTTACTGCACATTATTACTGCTCACTGATTGTGTGCTAAAGGTTACAGCACATCATCTCCTCGCTGCCTGCCTGCGTATTCACATGCACCAAAATGCACCATATTATTTTGAAGACGGGTTCCACCTCCAATTTGCTTACTTTTGCAGAACAGGCTGATGTTAGACTTAATGACCACAGTTGTAGGCAGGACGTTAAAGCATGCTTCTTTCCCTCCCCAGTGGGCAGCATTCAGCAGAAGTGATGGTGGATGGGACCTCAGAGGGACATGATATACATATGAATGCTGCCTCTATTTACATATCGACGCCGTGGTCCACAACTATTTACATATTATTGTCACCACTATTTACATATCAATGCAGGTTATTTACAAGTAAACACAGGGTCTACATGTGAGTCATCTGAACATGGCAATAGGGCAGAGCTGGGCAGCAGCAACAGAAGTTTACACTGAGATATCGGGACACAGCACAGGACTAAAATTTCAAGGGATAAGGGAATTTAAACTGGGATAGTTGGCAAGTATGAGGCAGCTGCTTTGGGCCCAACTACAATGATGTGGCCCAGGGCAGCTGCCCCTTTTGCCCTACCTTAAAAACGGTCCTGAGTTTGGTTGCCCTTCTATGCACTTTCTCCAGTTCCCCAATATCCTTTTTGAGAACTGGTGTCAAAAACTGAACTGCATATTCCGGATGAAGTTTTACTAATAATTCGTACAGGGGCAAAATGACTTCTCTCTCCCTGGAGTCCATACCTCTCTTGAGGCTGGGTTCACACTATTGGGAATTGGATGCTGGTTTCCCTGCATCCAATTCGCATGTCAGGAGATTGAGACTGGCTCTCTACAGAGTCCAGTGCATCTTGTGGTCCATTTCAGGTCTGAATTCAGCCACAAATTCGGACTGAAATCGGATCTGAAATGGTGAACAGGGACGCACTGGACCCCTGCTGTGATCCGCTCCATGCGGTAGTGTGAACCCAGCCTTATACAAGAAAGGACTTTGCTCGCTTTGGAAACCGCAGCTTGGCATTGGATGCTATTATTAAGCTTATGATATACCAAAACCCCCAGAGCATAACTACATTTATCAACATTAAACCTCATTTGTCACACAGTTTCCCAATTAAACAGGGCATTGAGGTCGGCTTGTAAGTTGGAGACATCCTGTAAGGATGGTATTCCAGTCATAGCTTGCTGTCATCTGCAAACACTGAAAGGGTACTTTTAATCCCAGACCCTATATCATTTATAAAGGTATTAAAAAGTAGGGGTCTCAACACTGAACCTTGGGGTACACTACTGATAACCTTAGACCATTCAGAGTAAGAATCATTAAGCATTACTCTCTGAATTCAGTTCTTTAGCCAGTTTTCTATCCATTTACAAACCGATCTTTCCAAGCCTGTAGACTTTACCTTACACATTAGCCGTGTGTGGGGAACTGTGTCAAATGCTTTTGCAAAATCTAAGTATACCATGTCCACAGCCACCCCTCTGTCCAAGGTTTTACTTACCTCCTCATAAAAAGAAATCAGATTTGTTTGACAACTTCTGTCTTTTATGAATCCATGCTGTCTGTTGCTTAAAATATTTTTTTTCCAGCAAGAACTCATCTATGTGGTCTTTTATTAAACTCTCCAGTATCTTCCCGACTATAGAAGTTAAACTAACAGGTGTATAGTTACTTGGTAAAGACTTTGATCCCTTTTTAAATATGGGCACCACATTGGCACTATGCCAATCCAGTGGTACCATTCCAGTCATTAACGAGTCCCTAAAAATTAGAAACAATGGCTTTGAATCCCATGGATCCTCAATTCTTTTAGGATCCATGGGTGGATGCCATCTGGTCCAAGTGCTCTATTCACCTTTATTCTGTCTAAATATTTATGGACCATATCACTTTTGAGCCATTGTGGATCATTTGGGGCTGTGTCACTACCACCCCCATTACGGACATGAGCTCCCCCATGCTCCTTTGTATACACAGAGCTGAAGAAGCTATTTGATATATTTCCCTTTTTTTGTCCCCAGTCACCCACTCTAGATTATTTTGTAAAGGGCCTACATGCTCAGACCTGACCTTTTTACTATTATTATATTTGAATAATTTTGGGGGGTTTGTCCTACTATCTTTTGCAATCTGTCGTTCGTTTTTAATTTTTGCATCCTTGATTTCCTTTTTACATATTCTGTTATATTCTTTGTAACATTTGCCACATTTTTCAAATGGGATGTATGGGATTCTAGCCTAAACAAATTTTCTGTGTAATGCTCCTGATGATTTACTGTTTGATGCTACCACTATGCCTGCTCTATAATTTTTTTCTACTTTTCTTTTATGACATTATGTGGAGCTTCATCTTTGTTTGTTTCACTAGCAATATATTTATACAATTAAGTTCTTTTGCACATTTTTTTAATGATGCCAATGCCTTTGTATTACATATGCATGTAACACTACTCAATAAACAGTTTGTAAACAAAAAAAAACATACACCTTAAAGCCTCGTGCAAATAGCTGCATAGGGGTTGCATAATCACTCTCCTGAGACCTGTAGCTGTCGCATAGAGCTGCCTATTTAGGTGAATTAAGAACATGTATGTCCATGGCAGTATGCTCCTAGCTCAGATTATGTGCATTCGGATCATATGGGCATGCATGTGCCAGTAATTTACACAGCCCCTGACTAGAGATGTAAAATTTCTGGAAATTTTGAAGCTCAGAAAAAAAAATGTTTTTTTTTTTCCGTTTTTTGGGGGGGGGGGGGGGGGGGGTGAGGATGAAATTTTCGGAAAAATTGAAAAAAATTGGCACTTTTTTGTCTTTCTCACTGTATGTAATCTGTTGGCGCTCGTCCCGCCCCCCTCCCTGTCCCCACTAGGCTGCAAATGGGCATCGATCAGGATGCACTGATGGCAATGTTGAAGCTGCTGCATTGAAGGCAATGGTGAGGCTGCTGCCATTGATGGCAATGGTGAGGCTGCTGCATTGATGGCAATGGTGAGGCTGCTGCATTGATGGCAATGGTGAGGCTGCTGCATTGATGGCAATGGTGAGGCTGCTGCATTGATGGCAATGGTGAGGCTGCTGCATTGATGGCAATGGTGAGGCTGCAGATGGGCACTGACCCTTATTTTACTTTAAAGCTCTTTATTTAAAATGTAAGTTTTTTTCCTGAAACTTCCCTCTTAAAATGAATGTGCGTGTTATACGCCTGTGCGTGTTATACGCCGATAAATACGGTATTTGTAACAAAGGGAACAACAATCTCCTGAACTGCTTACTAGTTTATGTGGAACAGCCAAAAGGCCTCCACAAAACAATTTTCAAAATCAAAAGTAACAATTTTTCATATTTCCTCTCCACAGTATTAAATTTAAAAAAAACAACATTCTCATAAAAGGAATTGAAGATGGGGGAAGTGTTAAGAAGAGAGTGGGACTAAGTTTCAATGGACATTTAATCAGAATCATTTTCTGAGCTGAAATTGTCAGTATCCGTCTCTGCTTCTGCAGCTACTCTTTTTTGTCCATCATCACAATTAGGAACTTCTAAAAACTTAAGGTTTGACCTGACCGGTTCTTGTTACAATAGCAGCACAGCACCTCCTAAAGGAAGAAATGCATACTGTTCTTGCATTGGAGGGTTCAGTTTGTTACCTAGGACTTGCTTGTCCTCACTCAGTGCACAGAAAATAGAATAATCTGATATCATACATTTTTTTTTTAGAAATGATTTGGAAAATATTTAAACACCCTGTCTTAAAATATTTTATTCATCATCTTAAAATAAAATATTCCACAATTTTTGTTTATTTTTTTTTTCAATTTTTCCAATTTTTTGGAAAAAAACAAAAAAGCCTTCAGGAAAAACACGGGAAAAAAACATTTTTTTCCCCAAATTTTTCCGTTTTTTTTCCCGGGTCTTCACATCTCTACCCCTGACATATAACTATGCAGAGCTACATCTTCTAATTCATCTCTATGGGAGGCTGTACATGACAGCCGTGGGGCCCTTGGATAAAGTTTACGCAGGCTCTGCATGCTGTATGGCCCCTGTATGGCTGTGTACAAGAAGCCTATTGGAAAACTGCAATGAGAAAAATAGGGGGACTGGCCACTTTCTGAAATGCTACCCTCTGTCAACAATGATTGTCACTGACCCAGAAAAAAGTATGCTGCTAAAAAAGTCAAAACTCCTAATCTACATAATTTCTCCAGTTTAGTGACTCAGAAATTAATGAAGAACTGAATAGGTATCACAGCCAGGTAACTTTTTTTTCAGCACATTAAGGCTTCATGCACACTGGGCATTTAGCCTTTGTGCACAAGATTCTGGCATTTTTGTGAGAGTAAAAGGCATGTCAGGTGGTGTAAAATTCTATGAGAGGCTGAGAGCTGCTGTGGCTAGACAGTGGGTCAAATTGTAACATTTAGGGCAGGGACAAATGCCATGACACAAAAATCAGTATTCTGGGCATTCATTCCTGGGAGCATTCTGCCGTAAATGTTAGTACCACTGGGTGCACTGCCCAGACACAGCAGCTTTCAGCCACTCAGGGGTGTAACTACTGGGGTCACAGGGGTCGTAATTGTGACCTGGCCCCTTGCTCCAGGGGCCCATGTGGCTCCCCTGTACACCTGCATAAGAGGGGTGGTAAATAGAAGAACCGATCCCTTCCATGAAAGCCTGCCCCTCCCTCCCACAGGCATTTAGTGGCTGCAGGTGGAAAATGGATGGGATTGATTCTTCTATATACTGCCCCCACTGCCCCTTCTATCTAGCTTCCTCTTCTTTGTTCTTCCCCCAGGCCCCTGTGTGCTCCCTTGCCCCCCCTTGTCCCACACAGCTCTTCCGGCTTCCCCCTCCCCTCTCCCTCCGGCTGTTGCGGGGGATGTGTCAGGATGGAGAATGGGGAAGGGGCCAGTAAATATGCAATTTACCTACACCTTCCTTTTGTAAATGGACAGACAACTGTGTTTATTATGCTTCACTTTGCGAATGAACAGGAAGCTCTGTACAGAGCTATTCCTGTCCATTCATTCTGTGAAGGTGAGGCTGCAGAGATAGAGATTGAGGTATATGTCCCCAATCTCCTTTCTCAAAGATGAAACATCAGAGGTCTGTTTAGACCCCAGATACTTCACCAAATCCCCAATGGGGGTCCTTAAAAAAATTGTAAAAAAAAATATAAAAATGTAAAGAAAATAAATAAATAAATAATTAAATAAATAAAACAGTAAAAATAAATAACAATAATAAAAAAACTACTAACACCAGTGGCAGAACTACAAGGTCTCACTTGCGGCCTGGCTCAAAAGAACGGGCCCTGGCCGGGGGTCAGGGGGGCCCTTCATGGTTTCTTGCACGGGGGCCCTTAAGGTTTTAATTATACCTCTGCAGCCATTTATAGAGTTTTACAGGCTGCCGATAGTGAGGCTGAAAAGTGTGTCTGTGTCTCCTGCCCACACAAAAAATGCCGGGATCTCATGCACAGAAGGTAGTCCTAATGATTTAAGTGATTTCAAATTCTTTTTGAATAATCTGAATGGACCAAACACTCTTTGAAATGATTTACCTTCAACATGAACATGAAAACTGCGATGGGTAGAGCCCATTTGATTTTCGGCATCACAGTGATATGTCCCTTGATCTGCTTTGGTAACCTCCTTAATTTTAAGAATTTTGCCAAAACTTTCTGTTACTGCACGATATTTTAGAGCATCTTCTCCATCTTTTCTCCAGTGGATAGTAGGTGTTGGTCTAAAAACATAATCATAATAATAATAAATAATTAACAAATGCAAATTTATATATGTTTATTTTTTGGCATTAGATACCTGTCAGCTGTAGACTGAAATGTACATGGCATGGCAGTTATAAATGTAGCCAGGGATAAAAAGAGAATGGCCACATTATGACACTTGTTCTAGAAAACTTCTATAAACATAAGCACAGGCTGTGCTTAAAACATATCATGGTTTAAACGTCAAACCTACCTGACAAAATGGGAGGAAAACACATGAATAGTTAATTTAACAATGAGGTAACCAAATCCCAAATACGCTTACATCGATCGTTTTGGTAAACTTTATGATGGTGCATTTGTCATCCCCTGCTCTGCCTTCACTTCCCTTGCTTCCGATTGTCTCTGCTTGTTTGCTACCATAAGAGCCACTGATGAACACTGTACTAACCTAAGCAACTGGTAATACATAACCACCAATATTATTTGTTTTAAATATAGTCCGCACAATTTATTTATTATTCTTAAGCCCCAATAAAGGAGGCAAGGTTTGGCCCTCAAAAGTACTGGCTTACTTCTACAGTCTTCCACCTGATTTTACAAACCAAGGCAACTGTGGCAAAACTTTGGTGTGTAGAAGCTGCCAAACCAGTGTCCAGACATCCAATACAAATACCACTTCCATATTATTGAAAAGTAACACTAATGGAAGACTTGAAGGGTTCCAGTGCTACCTATCCATGCCCCCAAATGCCTCGTCTGAGTCAGTCCTTGCCACCTGCCAAAGCCCCCATCACATCTCACTTCAGCCTCAGAAGGGCAGCCTATAGCTGCTAGCCTCAACTTTAGCCTGCATGCATTTCTGAAAATTACCAAGAAGTGCTCCCCCACCCAGCCCCAGCTACAGAAGAGTGAGCAGCGGAAAGTAACTGTTGATTTCCTGTGACAAAGCCCACTGACACCCTGCTTGGCATCGATACCATGCCTGTTGAGATATCAAGTGAACCTGTTACTATACCCTGAACTGGTTCAATACATGTTCACTTTAAGGTAACATGAGTAGATTTTTTATGCAGCATACATATACTAACAAGCCCACTGAATTCTCCATAGTCATTGTCCCTTTTCTCACCCGCCCGCTTCTCTTCTGGTGATGGTCTGGTCCCACACCTTTTTGTCTTTTCGTGAGTTGGCCATCTATCCCCCCTATAACGGCCTGTATCCTTCTGCTTATGGCCTCCAGAACTGGGTGTCAGCAACTAAAACATTCCGAGATATTGCAGGATTTCATGAGCAATGAAAAATAAAGCCTCCTGGGATATTTGACAATGGCAGAGTGAGGACAAAGTAAATGTCACCCTATCCTTGGTGAGAATTAAGGAAGTGGGAGTGTGCTACTGAATTATTCTAAAAAATTGATATTTGTAATAGATAAAAAAGGGAGGGAGATTAAAAGAAATAACAGATAATTTTAGCTAAAAAAAAAAGAAGCCGTTAAGGATTGTGATAAAATATTTTTTTTTATGTAAAACTTACAATCCTTCCGCAATGCACTCCAGCAGCAATACTTCGCCTTTCAGCACAACAATAGGGTTACTTGCTCCTCCTTGAGTTGTTAATATTTTTGGAATTCGATATTTTAATTTGCCATCTAAAAATAAAGGAACATTTCTTATTAGCAATTATATGAAATTAATGAACATACCCTAATTTTCAGCAGTTCTCTGCCTGTGCTTGCAAACTATTAACAAACACAATGTATATACTTCATGAAAAAGAACACAGTGACACAATGTATATAAGTTCATCCTTTACTGAAACTTTGTATTTTGGACACCTGAGATACATAATCAAAATTAATAACCTACACTGATGTGATCTAAAAGTGCCTAAATCCTTACATCACTTAAACAACAAGAGTGCTAAGCACACACAAGGACACATATAGTATAGGGCTGCTATTACTTACCTCTTCTTCTGAAAATATAAATTGAATGGCTTTTGTGCTGATTCCATGAATTCAATATATTCAAAGTAATACATTCAGAACAAGAATGCTGATCAGGAGCTCTGACTTATTCAACACTTGTGAGAGAGTTGCATGCTTGTATCCTCCACCATCTATTGTGGTTCCATGCCCCAGCCCCTACGTCACACAGGGGTTGATTTACTAAAACTGAAGAGTGGAAATCTGGTGCAGCTGTGCATGGTAGCCAATCAGCTTCTAACTTCACCTTGTTCAATTAAGCTTTGGAAAAAAAATAGAAGCTGATTGGTTTCTATGTAGAGCTGCACCAGATTTTTTACTCTCTAGTTTTAGTAAATCAACCCCTTTAAACTCTGATTTTTTAATCTGACTTCAGAATGTACTGATGTCAAAGAGAATCCAGGCAACTAGCATTTTCAAAAGGAGGTCAGCAATTTCAGCCTCCATATTTATCTCACTACAGGTTTCCTTTAATGTAGACCCTTTAATGTCAACCCTACCTGGATGACATTTGGGGGGTTATTTACGAAAGGAAAATCCACTTTGCACTGCAAGTGCACTTGGAAGTGCAGTCGATCTAAATCTAAGTCTAATACCATGTACACACGAGCGGACTTTACGGCAGACTTTGCCCGGCGGACGGGATTTCGTTGGACAATTCAATCGTGTGTGGGCTCCAGCGGACTTTGTTTTATCAAAAGTTGGACGGACTTAGATTTCAAAATCATGTTTCAAATCTGTCCGACGGACTCGAGTCCGGTCGAAAAGTCTGCTCGTCTGTATGCTAGTTCGACGGACAAAAAGCCACACTAGGGCAGCTATTGGCTACTGGCTATGAACTTCCTTATTTTAGTCCGGTCGTACATAATCACTAATGAATTCGACGGACTTTGGTTGATTGTGTGTAGGCAAGTCCGTTCATTCAGAAAGTCCGTCGTAAAATCCGTTGAAAAGTCAGCTGGGCAAAGTTTGCCGTAAAGTCCGCTCGTGTGTACGTGGCATAAGGGGTAGATCTGAAATGAGTGGAAGCTCTGCTGATTTTATCATTCAATCATGTGCAAGCTAAAATGCTGTTTTTTATTATCCTTGCATGTCCCCCTCGGATCTACAGCGACTTTACTTTGAAGTGCACTTGCAGTGCAAAGTGGATTTTCCTTTAGTAAATAACCCCCTTAGTTTGCCACATCAATAAATGCCATGTTTTTTTTTTCTTTAGAAAATACTTTTTTAATGCTTATTTGAATCTTGATCTTCTCTGTCCTCTGCCTGTCTATGTGCACTTACTCCAGTGCTGGCTGAATGTCATTGATCAGGATGGCAATCAAGACAATTACATAGAGTGCGCCTGCACTATGAGCACAGCAGTTTATAGTAACCACTGTAAGCACATGTTTTAATGGTTCTAAATCTAATTTCATTTTACAGAAGAAGAGTTCAGTACTGAGATCAATAGGAATACCCTAAGATGTCTTGGAACACTCCATCATGACAGTATGCCAGAGTTATGTTTGTATGAAATCCCCAAGAGATATAAAATGCCAACAGATAACTCTTTCTTTATATATATATTTTTTTTGTTTCTTTAGTTACTTTCTGGTTTCCAGGCCTAGGCACATGCTGTCATACATCCCAGAAGTCTTCAGAAGGGGCTTTCGTATCTAACAACACCCTGAAGCCTGCATGCTTGAGCTAAGGGTGGATGAATTCCAGGAAGTAAACGCTACATGAATCATCTGCTACTCCAAATGGCCGCGGCCAGAAATGCTAGGGTTTTTTTTTCAAAGTGATTTCCTGCCCAAAATAAAGTTGGACGTGGATGGATGGGCGAGTTTGCTTTGAATATTAAAAATGATTAAATTAGCAATTTTGGTTTGTGGTGCTCAGATGCAGTGTAGTTCCGCTTTCAGTGTGACAAACCACCAAAAAAACATTCAAATAACCAATATGATGTTGCCTATATTGAAATGGTAAGTGTTTGACACTTATATACAATTTCTCAGTAGTTTAGAATGGTCTCTCATATATCAAAGAGCTACATACACCATCACAGGATGCTACTGTGGGTGTATTTTGTAAAGTAATACAGTGCCACATCCTAATCATAGAACAAATTAGATTGGAAGTGGAAAAATTGACTTTATAGGCACCACTGATAAAAAGCAAAATTTGTATTTATAACAATTTGTACATAAATTCTAAAATTAAATATAAAAACAGTACTGTAGCAGTCTACAGTGAGAAACTTGATATCATTAATAGGTGCCGTTAATATCAGGGATATAGTGCCTAAAAAACCCAGATATATGGAACATGGCTGGAGAGATAGAGTAGTAACATTTAAGGAAGCGCTACACGTTTCACGGGGACCGCTTCTTCAGGAGCTTATATACAGTTTCTAGATAGAAGAAGACATCAAGTAAATACAATATATATGTATGTAGGGTTTAAGGCAGGGGTGTCCAGACTTTTTTCAAAGAGGGCCAGATTTGATGAAGTGGTCGGCACCATTTTGCCTGACATTCTTTGAACCATTAAAATTCGGTCTAAGTGTGTTTGATCGAGCACTAATACACTGCCCAACAATAATTCTCTTGCCTTTGTGGCTGTGTGTGAGTAAAGAGATGAGCTTGGGCGTGTTATTTGGATATACCATATTTATTGGTGTATAACACACACCTTCACTTTAAGACGGAAGTTTCAGGAAACAAACTTACATTTTAAATAAAGAACTGTGAAGCAAAATAAGGGTCATCTGCAGCCTCACAAGTGCCATGAATGCAGCACCCCCATTGCCATGAATGTAGCACCCAACATTGCTAGGAATGCAGCACCCACCAATGCCATTAATGCAGCACCCACCATTGCCAGGAATGCAGAACCCACCATTGCCATCAGTGCAGCCGGATTGATGCCCATCCATCTGCAGCCTTAGAGGGGACAAGGAGGGGGCTGGGACGAGTGTCAAAAGATTACATACAGGAAAAACTCCAGTTTTCTCGGTGGCCTCTTTAATACAAAGACCCGCCTCCTTTGATGGACAGAACAGTCTTCCAATGGCAGCGTAGGAGACGGACTTCCTATTACAGAGGCTGCCGTGTAAACAGAAAATTCTCCTGTGTATACGGCACTCGCCTCCTCCCTGTCCTCTCCAAGGCAGCCAGCATATATATCTTTTGTGGCCCCGGTGCTGGGAGATCGTTGGGGGCCACAAAAGATATATATGTCCAAATAACCAAGCGGGCCATTCAAAACTGGAATGTGGGCCGCGTCTGGCACGTGGGCCAGACTTCGGACATGCCTGGTTTAAGGTTTAGACAATATATTAGAGACACCATAACATGACTGTGTCTGAAAAGCAGCAAACCAAGAGGAATTGCATGTGTGGTGAGGTGTGGATAGAATGTGGGGACATGCCAGATACCAATAGAAGTAACCAAAAGAGAGAAACAAAATAAACTTAACACCATGAGCATGTTGATTGTACATGTGGTATAAGGAAAAAGAGAGTAGAATGGTCTGTTATCTTGAGTTGGGTTATGCATCAAACTTGATTGAAAACTTAAGAAATTGTTCTTACTGTTAAGGATTTTGAGGCTAATGGGTGTCCTCTGTGACATATGCCTGATCCTGGAGAAAGCGGCAAGGCAGGAATAATTTGTTAAGCTGTCTGCTTGAGTTACATGTGAAAAATACAGCTTCCCATCAAGTCCAACCGAGACACGATTGCTCTGAGTGATGTGGCGAAGATCTGAAATTAAACCACCAGTAGATAATAAATTGTATGTTTTCCAAACATGCATACATCATTTTGGTGCTTTCCAAAGGTAGTTCACATGGATTAAAATAAATGTACACATTTCAGGTCAGTGGATACCTAAAACCAACCCTCTGGAGATGCTTACTTATCGGGTAAATTGCTTTTTGGTTATGGGAAACATTTGTCCCACAACCCAGTATTTCACGCAACAGCGCTGGCACAATGCTGTCAAAAATGGCCAACGAGAGAGTCCTCTGGCCCATTTAAGCTTTGACTAAAACAACTCTTAGGGGACTCAGCAGGGGAGATATAGGAAGGTAAGCATATTTGCTGATTAGAGTAGCGATAAAACAAACCTGTTACTTTGCCCTTCATGAACAAAAACTGGATTAACTTTAAAGCAGAACTAAAGTATCTTAATTTCAATACACAAATACACCTGTGTTACCTTTTATATTTCATAATATTCATGTAATCTTGCCCAGTTTGTTCATCAGCATTAATGGGAGGTGATAAAGGGGTGGTACTATCTAAGTGAAGTGATGTAATCATTCCCTTGCAGGAAGTTTCCCATAGGCACAATTTTTTGCATTATTTTTTGCCAGGAACTAGTGTGCGATAAGGCATTTATACCAATCCTCTCCCCTCTACTCTTTTTAAGCCTTTTGTTAATTGTTAAAAAAGATGCAGCTGTCAAAAAGTGGGAACAAAATGGACAGGACTTGAAGGAGCCACACTGCTCAGTGCAGTGATGATATCTGCCTCCTATGCAAATATAGGAGTAAAATGACATACTAAAGGGAAGGTGTGGAAAACCTATGACCTCTGGGCTGTAAAGCTTACAAAGCTAAAGTAAATAGAATATCTCAAATCCTGCATAGGTCTGAACAGCAGCTTGGAGACCCTCTGGATAAGTCACAAGACAAATAGTTTTGGAAGAGTGCATGCACTATTTTTAACTTGCAATTTTAGAGGGTATGCATAAAAAAAAAAAAACGAAAAAAAAAAACTTTTGCTTTAAAGCATATTTTCCCCCGCCCCCAATATATCTGTATGGATGCAAGCAGTGTTTAGAATCTCGAGTGAAGGCATGAACAGGTCTTACAACCAGGTAGTGTTATATAGGTAAAATAGGAGATCAGAGAAACTCTAAAGCATTGGATTTAAAAAAAAAAAAGTCGGTTGTTATTTATGAGATAATATGCCCCCTAACAAAGAGAATATCTATGAACACAAATACAAAGTAGACTGCAGACTATGAGTTTTTACCAGGTGTCATCCAGTGTATAGAAACTGGTGGGATGCCAGCAGGTGGATCACAACTTAAAACAGCAGGGTCCCCTTCTTCTAACTCCAGTGGTGGGATTTCCTCTTTGGGAAATTTAGGATCTCCTGTAGGGTATAAATTGGTAAATGTATATTTGTAGCCAAAAAAAAAAAAAGAATTTCAACTTTACCTGTTGACTGATCCAGTGCTATGTTAAACATTCTTATACGTTAAAGATAAAAAGACAAGTTGACAAGTCAATTTTGACGCATATATATTCATTAAGTGTGGTAACTAAGTCCTGCTACAAATTTTTATGCTTTTCCTGCATGCTAGCGGGCAGTTTAATCAGAGCAGCAACACTTCTGTGTCCATTCCTGGGTCCTGAGCAACAGAAATACCTCAATGATCACTGTGGTAGTTATCAAACACTAGTCATACATATTAAATGGCAAGTAAAATTCCAATTATATAAATTAACTGATTGTTGTCTTATTTTCCACAAGAGGATATTTTAATAAAATAAATACCGGTATTCAAATAGATAACATGAAACAACCAAGAAAAAGAAAAGCACACAGTAAAACAATGTACCTTGTAAAGAATATCAAATCTTGTGTAAGGAAAATGTAAAAAAACGGATTTCTGCTTGCACATCAATGGGTGATTGAAGTCGGCACAAGTTCAACTCACCAAGTCAAGTGAATTTTCTTTTTGCAGAGTGAATTTTTACTTAGCTGAGTATAAACTTTTTTTTTTTTTTTTTTTTGCACATGATTGGGCATTGTTTGAAAAAGTGATTTTTTACTTAACCTCATTCACTAAAAATAATCTACTTTGCAAAGTGAACATGCCCTGATCCTTTAGTAAATTATGGGCATGGTGTATTGTGGGGGCATTTGCTTGTATTAATTAAATAAATATACTTATTGTATTTTCCTCCCTTGGACTGCTTTGTACATGCAGTGAATGCAGTATAGAAATTGTACAATATACTGAAGGTCAGAGGACTAGAGCACACATCTACTGGTTTCAGGAAGCTAAATGAATACCTGGAATAATAAACGTAGTCTCCTCTGAAATGGCTGTTCCTAGTTTGTTTAAGGCATAACAGCGATATGTCCCATTGTACTGTAAAATGTTTCCATTATGGTGGATTATAAAGGTGCCAGAATCTTTTTCGGTCTTCACATTTGGGTCAGTAATTGGACTATACGGGTGCCCATTTTTAGTCCAATGGTATCTGTGTAACAAAAAAAAACAGTATAAGCATATTACATGAGTGCCTGTTTATTTATAGTCTATATACACAAAAACTGTACATAAATAGCAAGGAACATTTTTAGGAGAGCAGGCAAAATGAGCATTTTGTGTATGTAAATGAACCAAAGGGATGAAAAGAACAGCCGTTTCTTAAGCGTGTAAGCACAAACCTCTGGCACCGGAGCTGCATTTATTGCCAGCACACACTGCCAAGTCCAGAAAGCATGTCAGCTGCTTTGCTTTGTCTCTGGTGTCAGTGAGCAGTGACTTCAACAAGGAAGGCACTGCCAAGGGGTCTAGCAAATTAACATTAGCAGAATGTAAGTAACAAAATGAAAGGTGTCTCCTTATGGAGTTTAATTGGTGAATAATATGCCCAAGATGCAAAATGCAGTGAAAACAATATTCAAGATAGGGACATAGAGAGATAAATATTATTCTCTTTAGTAAAGTAGGAGAAGAGTAGAACCCCTGTCAGATTTTCCTTTACTTCCTGTCTAGTAAAACCATTATCAGCAGGACAGGAAGTGAGGGTACATCTCTCTAACAGTGCCCCAGAAAGAAAAAAAAAAACCCGAACAGGAGTTCTAATCCTTCCCCACATTATCCAAAAACTAGAAAAAAGGTTTTTGGCTTGGCATACACTTCATAGGCAATGTCCCCCTCCTCAGCATATGTACTCATCTTCCTTCACTCCCCTCGGTGCTTTGCTTAGCCATTGGCAGAGAGAAAAGACAGATCCGTATAAGGTCTGGTCGCTCTACCTGGAGCTTACACAAGGCTGAGGACTTTCTCCCTACCTCATGTGACAATGCTAGGCTTGGAAGTTTGGAAAGTGGCATTCATCCTTACTACACAGAAGTTTTCAGCTGGAGATTTCCTATTAAGATCCACGACTACCTCAAGTGTTGATCAAATTGGCCAATTTTTTAGCTCATATAAACTCCAATTACTCGTGGACATATTATCTCTCGTACTAGGAACTAATCACTACTTTAGCTGCTATCTGTTTGATTGGGTTTGAATGAATGTGAGGTTGGTGTTGCTATCCATGTTCTGATAACGTTATCAGTTTATATTATTATGTGGTGGAGGTATCTCTTCTTTTTAAAATTTTCTATATGGTGGAATTATTTATAATAAAGTAATTATTATTTTTGCTAAAAAACAGTTTTTGTTCCTCCTTGAAGAATCCTTTCTGGGCTGTCTGCCCTCTTTTTTTCTCCCCAAATTTTTTTTTTTTCGTGTACTGGGTGTTTTGCTTTTGCCCAGAAGCAGAATATAGCAGTAACAAAAGTATGTACTATATTGTTTGGGAGTGGGCCCTACTCAGGCAAAACAGAGAATGCATATCCAATTCCAGGAACACTCCAAATGCCTCTACAGACCAACATTAAAAACAGCCAATGGTGCCACTGAATTAATTGTCCAAGTATAAAAAGTATAAATTCCAGCACGTCACATTGCTCAAAAAAGAGCACATTTAGTTAACACATGGGACAAAGCGATGTTTCAGACCTCACAAGATTTCTTTATCAGGAAACAGTAGCCAAACATCACTTTTGCCCGATAAAGGAGACTGGTGAGGCTCCAAAGCATCGCTTTGCCACATGTGATAATCAGATCTGAACAAGGTGCTGTGCTTTTACTTATACTTGGACTACATGGGTGAAGCATCCATGTGTACTTTAAGAATTATCGCAAACTCTTTTTTTGAATAAGACGTTAAAATCAAGGCAAGGCCATTTCACAAGCTTTGTGTAATTTCAGTGATTTACAAGGTACAAGAACAACTACTGGCTAGAATCCCTTAGCATTACTTGTTTACCATGTTAACGGTGGTATAGTGAACAATAGGTTTCTTGTTAGAAGAATCAATAGATGTGCTGCTGGAATTGTTCTCTATATGAATTAAATTGTGGGGTTAATTTACAAAAGCTAGAACAAATATAAGGGAAAGCGTAGCTGCTGTCCATACCAACAAGCACAATTTTATCTTTAGGATAAAACAAAGTGGTTAAATGACTAAAGGTGTAGAGAGAATGTTCAGCTATCAAAGGGGAGCTGTGTGCACATGCGAGGCAAAATCTTGCTGAAATCCTGCACATGATTGGGTAAGCAAAATGAATGCAGATCTTTACCCATTACTAAAATCTCATATAATATGTTAATGTAATTTTAAAACATGTTTTCAATCTTTTTAAATTTGCAGCTTTTATTAAAATAATTTGTGAACCTGCCATTAATGTCCTTGTTCAGGCATTTCCTGTTATAGGATAACGACTGTATCCTGAGGGCGGACCTACATTTCCACACTGTCACATGAGCCCCTGATGGAGCCTATCTTTGGCCATGTTGGCACACATTGCACAGGCATGGTCCACTGGTGCCATTATCAGGGAGCTTGTCCAAAGCAATAATGTCTAGCCGACACTTGAGTGAGAGCATGTAGTCAAAACCTGGCTAAAAGAGGCTGAAAGAGATGCAGCATAGGAAAGGCCAGCTGTTTATAATGTGCAGTGCATTGGCAAATTAAATGGCAACAATTTAGCATTTTGATCAACATAGCTTTACTTTGCTAAAGGAAAATGTTATATTCCATTATTTAACTTATCCTTAAAGAGGAACTGCAGTCTGCTCACAACATTTGTAATAAAAACATCTTTGCCATTCTGAAGCTTCCCTCCAACCATTTTTCATATTAGCTTATATATATATTGTGATTCTGTACTTGCCAAATATGCTGCAGAAATCTCCTTCCACTAAGTCTGGCTGCAACCATTTTAACTGTGGGCAGCTGAAGCTGCTGCCTGTTCACTTCCTGTATTTACAGAGACACACAGAGGCACACCTCCAGCTCTGCAGCCCTGCAGCTCTCACTCTGCGAGTGAGAGAGAGGGAGATGTGCATGATGTCATAAGCCTAGGCTTTTTACCATAAGAAACAGGAAGTGGGCTGTATAAGGTATTTACTGGCAGAAAAAAAATGTTTTACTATCCAAAGTTAAAACAACAAGGGCAGAAGATTTCATAGATGGAAATTTGAAAAATTGACCGAAGGTCTGCTTTAAGGAATTCAATTTGCCCATGCCAGACTGCCACACAAATCTGTTCTATCGAGTACTGAACGTATTTCCATTAACAATGCTCCACAAGTGCCTCTATAGCCAAACACAGACCAAAGAAAATTAAATATGACTTCCATACACAGTCTGGCTTATTTAAGAAACAATTGCAAAGAGCAATGATAACGATGTGAAAGTTGAGTTCTGATCAGTATAATGTTTTTTGTGCTTTCATATGGAGAAAGGATACTGGAGACATACTTGGTGCATCCAAACTATATACTTAACAGGATTCACAAAGCCTACAGAGAAAGTAAGTATCATGCAATTGACATACAAAACTCTTGGCCCGCAACTAAAAAAATACGTATACACAGTACACATTCTTGATAAAAGAAGTACATTTAAACTAGATAACTTACTGTGGCTTAGGGTTTCCCTTAGCTTTACACTTGATGGCAAAATCTTCACCTACTGGGAAAGCAACTTGGACTCCTTTGGTGAATTCAACAATTGTTGGCAATTGTTCCACTGTGGAAAATTAAAATAGTTAGTCAAATGAAAACTAATATCTGTCAATTTTCTGTTGTTTGATTGCTAATTGTATTTTTTAAACCAGTGTTCCTTAACACATATTACTAGCTTATATTAAAATATGTCCCTCCTCTTATAAAACATTCTGTGCCATATACCTTCTGGTATGAGTCACATAAGGCACCCCTTGACATACATTATATTACCAAAAGTATTAGGATGCCTGCCTTTACACGCACATGAACTTTAATGGCATCCCAGTCTTAGTCCGTAGGGTTCAGTATTGAGTTGGCCCACCCTTTGCAGCTATAACAGCTTCAACTCTTCTGGGAAGACTGTCCACAAGGTTTAGGAGTGTGTCTATGGGAATGTTTGACCATTCTTCCAGAAGTGCATTTGTGAGGTCAGATGTTGGAAAAGAAGACCAGGCTCGCAGTCTCCGCTCTAATTCACCCCATAGGTGTTCTATTGGGTTGAGGTCAGGACTCTGCGCAGGCCAGTTAAGCTCCTCCAAAAAAATCGCTCATCCATGTCTTTATGGACCATATATATATATATATATATATATATATAAATATAGTGGTATGCCCAGTAACTAAATATTTCAATTACTATTAATTATTGTAGCAATTTATATATGTAACAATTTTACAAGCTAGTTCTTTTTGTTATTGTAATAAATCTAGAGGTTTGTAGATTAGCCACTAGAGGGAGATCTAATTATCTCAATCCACTTAAAGAGGAGTTCCCATTTAAAAAAAAAAAATACAAGTCAGCAGCTACAAATACTGCAGCTGCTGACTTTTAATTGGACACTACCTGTCCCAGGGTCCAGTGATGTGGGGGATCGAAGCCCCGCTCGTCTCCCCCTCCATTTGGCGGCGGCGGCATTGCAACTGTGAGTGCCGGGCTGTGGCTTCACAGCCAGGCACCCACCGCACATGCGCGAGTGGCGCCGCGCGCCGTGATTGGCCGCTCAGTCATCTGGGACCTGTAATGGGTCCCAGATGATTGACAAGAGGGAGGGAGCAGAGCTGAGCCTTTCCTGTGCCGACGGGAAGTGATGTCACCAGCCCAGGCATTGAAAGAGGCAGACTACAAGGGACCCCCTAGCAATAGGCATTTAGAGGTGAGTAAAAAAAAAAAAAAATTCCAAATTTTTTTAAAATTTTTTTTTTAGGCACATTCATGTATTTTTTTTTTTTGGGTGGAACACCACTTTAATGTGTTTTCCTCCTTTACTTTTAAACCCCAACACTGGGAAACTTCTAAATTATCCGGCACTCCATGGATTAATTGCTTGCTTAGTCTAGGGCAGGGATATGCAATTAGAGGACCTCCAGCTGTTGCAGAACTACAAGTCCCATGAGGCATAGCAAGACTCTGACAGCCACAAGCATGACACCCAGGTGCAGAGGCATGATGGGAGTTGTAGTTTTGCAACAGCTGGAGGTCCGCTAATTGCATATCCCTGGTCTAGGGGAAAGGAGAAGCGCTTTTACTTATCTGATCCTCTTCCCCCCCATGCACGGGTGATGGATTCTCCCTCGGTGTCATCACATCCAATGCAGGGCTATGGATCCTTCATTGGTTTTGATGACGTCAGGACCTTAGACTGCTGAAGTGGAAG
This sequence comes from Aquarana catesbeiana, assembly GCF_042186555.1. Taxonomy (NCBI): domain Eukaryota; kingdom Metazoa; phylum Chordata; class Amphibia; order Anura; family Ranidae; genus Aquarana; species Aquarana catesbeiana. Next base: position 89,027,373 of record NC_133330.1, read on the forward strand.
CATAGGGGAGAAGATGCTGCAGGGAGGAGCAGAGGATCGGGTAAGTAATTTTTCTAAATATGTCCTTTAGACCTAAAGAAATAATTAGCCCTTGCGGGGCGGGGGGGGGGGGGGGGGGGGGGGGTCAACCCCACTGCAAGGGATCATTTTTAAATTTCCTGGAGTTGGGCTTTAGCAACTGTTTGGCGTATTATAGGAATGCTTTTTTTGTTGTTGTTGAGTACACCAAGTCATAGTGGTACTTCAGTAGCACACATTTTTCTTTTGGCAAAGTGAAAAATCTCATGTGATAAACAAAAATGGATGCCCTCATATTCCTATGTGAATAAAGATCATACATTTTCTTGTTAAAAAAAAAAAAGATCATACATAAAACAAGACTTATTTGTAAGACGCATATTTAACACATATTAAAAATGTTATTCACATAAAGCTGATCTGTCTTAAAAAAAAAAAAAAAACAAAAAAAAGTACTGCCTTTAATTATATCTTAGAGGGATCCTGTCAATTCAACTCAAACCTCAGAAAGTGAAATTTTCGCTCTATTACAAAGCTAGCAGCACCGCTGCTTTCTGACATTCCCGGATGTGTTGGATGATGTGCCCCCCATCGGGAGGCATAGTTCCTTTACCCAGCAGACCTGTAGCAACATAGCAGCTGGCTGAAGGAACCATACAGCCCAACTTGGGACATGCTATACAACACACCAGGAAATGTTAGATAGCAGCAGTGCTTCTAGCTCTACAAGGGAGCAAAGATTTCACTCACCACCCACCAGTGTCCTCTTTTTAAAAGTGCACTCAAATCCATAATTATAGAGAAATGACAGGTTTGCTTTAAGAAGAGACTGTTTTGTTAGGACCTGTCAGATGAGCTGTTACCTTGGAGATGTTTCACCTGCATACACTAGCCAAAATGTGAGCATTTCTGAACAGATCTGTTAAACCCAGCGTATTACCATGTGAATGATTCACTCCAGCTTTCATCATGTTTGCACAAGCCTATTTCATGGTTCCTTTACTTATATTGTAATAAAGCAAAAACTCTTTCCTTCTTATTAGGCATTTATCTGTACTTCATTCCCAAAGGGTTCTTAGGCTGGTACTGTTTAGATATATATTTTTATATATCTAATTACCATAGCTATGGGAGGCAATTATTTCTTATTCTTCAAGTATTTCTCAGGCTGAAACCTTTTTTTGGTTTTATTTTTTAATTTTAAAGAGTAGGAAAGAGATCGGGGCCTTTATTGGGCTTTCAATTCTAACTGATTGACTGTTTCCTCGCTGGACAGATTGACCCTCTTTGTCATGTGGCTCTTTCCACCAAGAAAGAAGGGGCTGGCAAATTCACTCTGCAGTATAGTACACAGTGGCGGCCTGTCCATTAGGGGCACCGGAGCTCTGCCCCCTCTATCCACGGCCGCCACCCCCATGCTCTATTCAGGGCCACTATTTTGACAGGACACTGCCACCCCCTATTCATGCATCCGGCCCCTTTCAGGACGCCGGGCGCGTGGTTTTTTAGAAGCACCTGATTAGAGCCAGAGGCTCTAATAGGCTTCAAAATAGGGTGGGCCCGTGGAGCAGAGCATTGCGTCAGGAGCTCAACCAGATGTTACAACAGCTAATGAATATTTGCTATTGAAACCCTGATCCTCAATCCGGCCAATCAGAAGCAGGTCTGAGACCCGTTTTACGACTGGCCTGAAAAGAGAAGTGTGCCAATTGGCCGCCGAGGAGGAGGGAGGAAAAAGAAGCCGCCGTGATGTCTGTGGAGAACAGGAAAAGGGAAAGCCGCTGCCGTGAGCAAGGGAAGCCGCCGGTGAAGCCTGGGAGAAGAGCTGCCCACCATAGATGGGGTAAGTGCACCAGACCCAGAACCAGAACCAGTGTGGGGGGTCGGGCAGCACTGTTTGCTGCCCCCCCCCCCGAAAAAAAAAATTACCACCGGCTGCCACTGATAGTACAGTACAAAAGTGGGGGGAAATTTTCCAATGTGGATGCCTGTTTCAGTGACAACTGTCTGGGAATGGATTTTCCTGCACTTTGGAGAGATTTCCTATCCCTCCCTGTTGTGTCTCCTGGGACATTTTGAATTTAATCTAAAAGTGTTCGCAGAGTCAGCTATTTTACGTACTATTAAAAACAGTGTTTTTCTACCTTTTTTCAGGCAAGACACCCTTAAAAATTCTGCACAATCTCTATGCACTCAATTCTAAAGTATAAAAACAAAAAATTGTTCTACATCGCAGCAACATCCACACACCTGGGCCACCCAACATCAAGTGCTTTATTCATCAATCTATGCAAACTGGTACTGATGTACCAATGTATCTCTTCTCTCTCAGTTTCTCTCCCTCTCTCTACTAACGTGACACCGGTGGTAGAGGTCCAAGGAAGGGGCAAACAAGGATGCTGCACTTATCAACCAATGGCATCGTTGGATGTTAGGATGCCAGTGACTGGCTTGCACAGCCCCCAGGTTGTAATGCTGCATAATAAAAATCTGTGGCCCTGTGAAAAAGGTAGGCTTGATCCACTCGTTGACTTGTTGACAATTTTCAGGGAATTTGTGGCAGTTTTTAAGCATTTTTCCAAGGCATCCCTAAAGAACCCAGAAGGCACCCTAGTTGAAGAAGTCTTCTATACATTATTGTTCCAACACACATAGTCAGATTGCCACACAACGCAAAAAATGATTACATAAAATATCTTCCAAGTAAACTGTACTTTGCCCATTCAGGACACAATTACAGGCTCACTGCACAGCCTGCTCCCTACATTGCCACTGCTTATCTTTGCTTAACCCTCAAGCCAACCTGCCCGCCGCTGGAGGCCTGTGAAATACTTGGTTCTGTCAAGCATGGTGGAGCAGCTTCCTCTGTCCCCTTCCTTTCATGATGCAGCACTGGTTGAGTGGACAATTGACAGGACCAGGCTCTGGTATTTAGGAGTGAGTCCTTTGCCCTGTAAAATCCTGACCCAAAACCAATCTTTTTAATCAAGGCTTTGGGAGGGAAACAGGGTGAAAGGTGATCATTGGGAAGGTAAGTATAGCGGTAAAAAATCAAGCAAACCCATTACTCATGCCTATGCATTACAGCTTTAAAACCTCAGATGGATGGGGTAGAAATGTTTAGTTGGCACATTCAAGTAACGCCACTGGTTAGATGTTTATGGGGGAATTGCCACCTATTTTTGCACAATGACTGTATACGCTGGGCAAAAATATAAGTTGAATGCTAGAACAGTAAACATCAAATTCAACTATCGCTTCTATGTTCAGTGTTAAGATATATTACATTGGGGGAAGAGGAGTAAATAGACCTTCTCAATGCGGTTTCTGTGCAATTCTCCAATTGTTTATTGACATTTGTTTATCCAGTGAACCTGGCTGAGAAGCTGGGCAGCATGTTGTCACTGACCATTGGTGTGGGAAACCTGTAAGTTGGCACAGTCATTTACTCCTCAGCAATATATGGAGGTCAATGAGGGTGGAAATAGAGCTTAAAGATAGCAGGGAAGACCGGACAGAGGATCAAGCTGTGGCCTCCTCCACCCAAAGAGTTGCCCATATAATTTATAAAAATAGTTGTTCTTTTATTAAAACAGGAATACATTCCTATTTAGAGTAAAAAACTAGCCTGGGGTGGAATTTGGGTTAGGCACAAGTCATATAGAACCTTAAAGCAAGTCTAAATTTAAGAACAAAAATGTAATATGTTGCAGCTTACCAGTCCTAAAATATGCTGCTTTGCTTTTTACAGTTTTTTTCACATTAATTCCACTTGGCACTGTTACCAGTAACACATTTCAAATCCCTGGACCGCATCACTGGCTGCATGGGCACTGACAGCCCATCACTTATGGAGGCAAGTACAGAAGGGACTGGGTTGGTGGGAAGGGTGTACAGTGTTAGTTCTCATTTTTTTCTTACACTTTAAGTGTCAGCATGTCCTTACTAAAAAACTAGGGTTACTTCTCTTTTGCCACCAATCAGCATCAAAGCAAGCTAATTAGTTGCTTAAAGGAAATAACTAATATTAAGAAGATCACATTAATACATAGGGTCCATAGTATAAGTGGTCTCAGGTGCATATAGCTTACAATAGGTGCATCATTTTTGAAAATGATGTAGACAAATGTTTCCGTAGACAAATTAGGAAACTGTATGTAATTTCCAAGGAAGTACATTGACTGGCACACCAGTGCATCTCCACAACGAACCTCCAAAACTAGCCATTCTGATTATAGGAGAGAGATGAAAAGCAGAAAATGTGCTCATCACTGTGTTGCTTCTCCATTCACTGTCCAGTCACAGGGTGGGGGTTAGGAAGGTACTTGTAAGTAAAAGTGAAATTGCAGGAGAGAAAGATCAGGTTCCCTCCCCTGCTAGGCAGAGCTGTGTAAATCTCAGGATAGAATGGACAGAAATCGTGATGTCACCATCCCTCCTCTCCACCTCATCCAAGCAGAGAACATTTGCATGCACTGAGAAAATTCAAAGCATTCTCTGAATGGCGACCATGCCAAGCGGGGGAACTTCTGTGTTCACAATGTAGTGGGGCAGCACATGGCACAGGGAGGTAGTAGAAATGACTGTAATAGTGGTGTCTATTACAGTGGTTCCAAGCTTCCACAGGATCTCACAGGTATGGTATAGTCATAGCTGGACCAATGCAACTGTGCAGAAATATGCATATATGGAATTCATCTTTACTATAATAATATGACATTATAATATTATATGATATAATATTACATCTAATTCTGCGTTTTCAATGCATTTACACCCCTATTCGAAATGTTTCTTCCCAGAGCTGGGTATAAACTAGTAGAATTTCAAATGAAAATTCTCAGTAAATTCAAATGTCATTCTAATTCAATATTTAATTTCAATTTTGTAATGAATGGACTTTACCAACTACATACACTGGAAGAAATTTGTACATTCAGGAAACAACTTCCATACTGCTCCTTCAAATTTGCTGATGGTCAAAAACAATTGTCAATTTGATTTTGATTAGAAAAACGAACTAATGTTCCGACAACGAAAAATGTTGAATGAAACTCTACTAGTGAATACCCAGCTTTACTTAACATAGTGATGTTTAAACCGTCCAGTAACATACATAAATGCAGGTTTAAAATGCAAAAAAAAAACACTCATGAATGCATGCAGTAACACAGATCACGTGTGTAACTGCATGCATATAGGCAAGAATTAAACCTTAACTATAACATATGTGTTACTTGTCATAATGGTCATTATTTTCACATGTGTGATTGATATCTTGAGATTCACTGGCTCCCATTGCTGGATATAATGCTCATTATAGACTTGCAGTAGAGCCAATAATGCCGCGTACACACGGTCGGACTTTTCGTCTACAAAAGTCCAACGGACGCTGACGGACTAAAGCTGGCTGGTAATCCGATCGTGTGTGGGCTTCTCCGGACTTTCAACGGACTTTTTTAGCCTAAAATCCGACGGACTTTAGATTTGAAGCATGCTTCAAATCTTTACGTCGTAAGTACGACGGACCCCGAAGTCCGCTCGTCTGTATGCTAGTCCGACGGACAAAAACCCATGCTAGGGCAGCTATTGGCTACCGGCTATGAACTTCCTTATTTTAGTCCGGTGTACGTCATCACGTACGAATCCGTCGGACTTTTGTGTGGTCGTGTGTAGGCAAGTCCGTTCGTTAGAAAGTCTGCTGCAAGTCCGCTGAAAGTCCGCCGGAAGTCTGTCGGACAGGCTGTCGGACTTTTGTAGACGAAAAGTCCGACCGTGTGTACGCGGCATAAGAACTAGCAGTATTGAAGGTGATGGGGACTAAGGAAACCACAAAATCTTCCACTGAAAACAAAGGAGAGCAAAGGCCTCCTGAATAACAGATTAGGTATTCATGGATTTTAGTGCCTTGTAAAGGCAAAGATGAAATGCAGGAAATGTGAACAGGCACGCAAATTATTTATTACCCCTAGGACAAATAAAATATCCAAAACATGCCTTATTGTCTAGGCACAGCCAAATATGTACAGCCATATAGTCAAATTGCATAGTTTTCATCAGTGGAAAGTATCATACAATGATTCTTCAGGACTTGTTATAATCTTAAAGCACACCTGTGATTAATATAATAATATAAATGCGCCATCAGTGGTAAGCAGCTGACAGCATAAGCACATATTTCTTTGTAGATAATGGTGTTGTCATCGGGGCAGGTAAAGCAAAACTCCTGTAAGGGCCTGGTCAATAAATCTGTCAGGTTAGTGCTTGGACGATAAATCTGCCAGGATAGTGCTCAGCCCCAAAAAATTGTCAAAATAGTGCACGTCCAACCAAATTGTACATCATGTGAAGAGCTCCTAAGACCCCATACACACTATACAACTTTTGTTGTTGGATTTCCTTTAGATTTACCAAAACCATGTAGTGCAAGGGCCTGCCTGAAGGCATACAAATTGAAACTCTTAAGGTTTGACCTCATATTGTATAGTTTTGGTAAATCTGAAGGAAAAAATCTACAGAAAATTGTACAGTGTGTATCCAGCTTTAGACAGATGGAATTTTTTAGTTTTTTTCAGGCAGCAAATAAAATGAATAGCATAACAAGTCTATGAGCTGGCAATAGATAATCTGACCACACACTCTAACAACCAAAATATAATTTAGTAACTCTTTGAAGTAACTCAGCTGATCTGCAGGGCTGATCGATGTCACACATTTGTATACTTACCTGCTCTGTGCAGTGGTTTTACATAGCGCAGCCCTGATCCTTTTCTTTTTGGGTCAGCCACTGGTGGTCCTGGCTCCTCACCCCTGCCAATTTCCCCCATAGCAAGATTCTTTCATTGGGGGTGCTCGAGTAGGCTCGCTCCTGAGCCATGCTCTGTGTGTCCATTCCCATACAAAGCGTGACCTGGCCCCGAATCTGCTCTGTCCTCATTGGCTCACTGGCTGTGAACTCATATACACCGAAGCTCAGCAGAGTGGGGGGAAGTCTTCCCAGACTTCCCTTTGGTATTGCCATATGAAATATAAGAGGAGGAGCTTAGGGGAGCTTCCCTTGTCTCTGTGTGCTATTGTATTTGAGGACAAACATCCCCTAGGTCAGTGATGGTGAACCTTGGCACCACAGATGTTTTGGAACTACATTTCCCATGATGCTCCACTACACTGCAGAGTGCATGAGCCTCATGGGAAATGTAGTTCCAAAACATCTGGGGTGCCGAGGTTCGCCATCGCTGCCCTAGGTACACCAACATTGTCATGTGATGTGACACATCAGCTTCATAAAGAGGTTTGGGAGAGCCTGAGAGGGCTTACCTTTGATATATGGCAGCCTACAACTGTGGTCTGCACAGGGCAGGGCACATTACCATGGCTTTGTAGTGACCTCCACATATCGGTAGTGCGTAGGGTGGATGTCACTGGCCAAGGACTCTTGCCTACTAGTTTTGTCCCGCAGGGCAGAAAGCACCCTAGGTGGGCCACTGCTTGTATCATTAATTTTACAATGGAATGTTTTTTTCTTGCTATTCTAATCAAGTTTTTAAACCAGGAGTATACATTCCATAGAGTTAGTTAGTTAGTTAGCTAGTATAATATGATGTCTATCACATAGACCAGTATATGAATAATACCAATGATTGCTGATATTATGAGTAGGGATGAGCTTTATGTTAGGGTCGAGTGGCGTGTTACGCCCCATAATGCACTGCAACATCGCAGTGCATTGCTGTCTGATTGGCCAAGCATGCACTATGACCTGCATGCTTTGGCCAATCACAGCGCCGTCAGCAAAGAGAGCCATAATTGGCTAAAGGCAGGGTGCCTTTGGCCAATTATGGCTCAGGGGGTTAAGTCCATGCCCCACACTATATAAGGCCGCCTGCATGTCGGCCTTGTGTAGTGTGTTGCTGGCGTTGACCGAGAGAGAGTTTCATTTCATTTAGATTGTATATATACACATCCAGGCTTATATATATATATATATATATATATATATATATATATATATATATATATATATATATATATATATATATATATATATATATATATATATATATATATATATATATATATATATCTGTATCCAGTTCCTGGTGTACTGTTTCAAATATACTTCAGGCAGGCAGGTAATTCAGTTAGCCGCAGTGTATTTAATATATATATACACAGTCAGTCTCATATATATATATATATATATCCACTGTATCCAGTTTAGCTAGATCTGACTGCAGTCCTTTCCTGGTGTACTGTTTCTAATATACTTCAGGCAGGCAGGTGATTCAGTTAGCTGCAGTGTATTTAATATAAATATACAGTCAGTCTCGTATATATATATATATATCCACTGTATCCAGTTTAGCTAGATCTGACTGTAGTCCGTTCCTGGTGTACTGTCTCTAATATACTTCAGGCAGGCAGGTGATTCAGTTAGCTGCAGTGTATTTAATATATATATATATATATATATATATATATATATATATATATATATATATATATATATATATATATATATATATACACAGTCAGTCTCGTATATATGAGCTGCAGTGCATAAAATATATATACAGTCTCCTACATATATATATATATATATCTCCACTGCATTCTATTCCAGCCAAGCCTATATCTGACTGCAGGCCATTCCTGGTGTACGTTTTCAAATATACTTTCAGGCAGGCAGTAAATTCATGTAGCTTCAGTGCATAAAATATATATACAGTCTCCTACATATATATCCACTGCATTCTAATCTAGCCAAGCCTAAATCTGACTGCAGGCCATTCCTGGTGTAGGTTTCAAATATACTTTCAGGCAGGCAGGCAGGTGATTCAGTGATCAGCAATGCATAAAATATATATACAGTCTCCTACATATATATCCACTGCATTCTAGTCTAGCCAAGCCTATATCTGACTGCAGGCTATTCCTGGTGTATGTTTTCAAATACACTTTCAGACAGGCAGGCAGGTGATTCAGTGATCTGCAGTGCATAAACTATATATACAGTCACCTACATATATATCCACTGCATTCTAGTCTAGCCAAGCCTATATCTGACTGCAGGTCATTCCTGGTGTACGTTTTCAAATACACTTTCAGGCAGGCAGGCAGGCAGGTGATTCAGTGATCTGCAGTGCATTAAATATATATACAGTCTCCTACATATATATCCACTGCATTCTAGTCTAGCCAAGCCTATATCTGACTGCAGGCCATTCCTGGTGTACTTTTTCTAGTAGACTTCAGGCAGTGTTTTGCTAATAAAATTTTACAGCATGTCTGCTGGGCCACAAAGGACAGGCAGATGCTCACAGGCCACTAAAAGAGGGCAAGCAGACTCTGTGTCTACAGCCAACAGTGCTGGACGTGGACACCGTGCATGTAACCATGGGGCACGCTTGTCCTTTTTTTCGGCAGCTGGCCATGTTGATCCACAACATGCAGAAAAGTTGGTAGAGTGGATAACTAAGCCGTCCTCATCCTCCTCATCCTCTGTCACCCAGGCACAGAGTAGTTTGCCTTCCAATGCAGCTGCCAAAGTGGCCTATTCCATCAGCTAAATGTCATCGGGTCCCTAGCCCCACCATAATGCACGGAGGAGTCCCCGAATAGTTTGACCACAGTGTCGTGTACATGCTGCAGGAGGATGCACAGCGTTTTGAAGGCTCCGATGATGGTACCCAGGTTGAGGAAGGCAGTAACCTGAGCCCAGAGAGAGGGGGTGCCCAAGAAGGTCAAGAAACTGGCAGTCATGTTTCTCCAGCTGCAGCATACTGCCAGGTTTGCTCCAGTGACGAGGAGGGAGGGGATGATGAGGTCACTGACTCTACGTGGGTGCCTGATAGAAGAGAGGAGGAGGAGGAGGAGGAGGCACATCTCCAACGAGGCAGGATGCCCTTCAGGGGCCAGCTTAAGAGCAGCCGCCCAACTGCATCACACCGCAGAGCTCCGCATGTGCAGGGCGCTGCTGACTCCCCGCGTATTTTGAAAAGTTCTTTGGTGTGGGCCTTTTTTGATACGTGTGCAGCAGATCTCACCATTGCTGTTTGCAACATATGTCTAAAGCGTATCAAGCGTGGCCGAAACAGCAGCCGCTTGGGCACCACATTCTTGACCAGACATATGTCGAGCTCCCATGCAGTTCGTTGGCAACAGTACTTAAAAGACCCACACCAAAGAACAAGGCAGACCTCTCCTTGCTCCTCATCAGCTGGGATCTCCAACCTCTCTATACCCTCAGTCCTCTCAGAAACCTGCACTGAGAGGAATGGTGTAGAATTAGGTGTGTCATGTATTTGTGGGCAATCTGCTATCGCTACACCAACATCCGATTGTAGCAGGCAAATTTCCCTACCCCAGTTGAAAGAAATTCGGTCTCAGCCATCCACATGCTCAGCGGCTGAATGCTAGCTTGGCTAAATTGCTAGCACTTCAACTGCTGCCTTTTCAGCTGGTAGACTCTGCCCCCTTTCGTGAATTTGTGGAATGTGTGGTACCTCAGTGACAGGTTCCCAAACACCATTTCTTTTCACAGAAGTCCATTCTGGCTCTCTACCAGCATGTGGAAGGCAATGTCTTGGCCTCGTTGGACAGGGCGGTCAGCGGTAAGGTGCATATTACCGCTGACTCATGGTCCAGCAGGCATGGACAGGGACGTTACCTTTCTTTCACGGCGTACTGGGTAACTGCTGGCAGCTGGGAAGGATGCAGGACAGAGTGCAGTATTGTTGGAGCTTGTTCCGCCACCACGCCTCCAAAATGCTAGTAGTGGTGATTCTGCCACACCTCTCTCCTCCACCCCCTCCTCTTCTTCCTCCTCTGTGGCCTCTTCCTCTGCAGATTTGTCCTCGGAACCAGGGGTGCTCCGTAGGCGTTCAAGGGGCTACGCAAGCACTCAGGCAAAAAGATGCCATGCGGTGCTTGAGTTGGTCTGCTTAGGGGACAGAAGCCACACTGGGGCAGAGATTCTGTCAGCTCTGCAGGAGCAGACTCAGAGGTGGTTGATGCCACGCCAGCTTCAGCCAGGAATGGTGGTTTGCGACAATGGCACCAACCTCCTCTCCGCCCTCCGACAGGGACACTTGACCCATGCTCCCTGTTTGGCTCACATCCTTAATTTGGTGGTGCAGCGGTTCTTGTGCAGGTACCTGGGCTTACAGGATCTCCTGAGGCAGGCCAGGAAAGTCTGTGGGCATTTCTGCCGGTCACATAATGCCAGTGCTCGGCTGGCTGACCTTCAAAAGGAATGCAACCTGCCCAAGAACCGCCTCATTTTTGACATGCCCACCAGGTGGAACTCAATGTTGGCAATGCTGCAGCGGCTGCACACGCAGCAGAGGGCCATCAGAGTACCTGTGTGAATATGGCACCAGGACAGGGTCAGGGGAGCTTGTTTTTTTTTTGCCACGCCAGTGGCTACTGATCAAGGATGCATGCACTGTCCTGTCACCATTTAAGGAGGCCACGAGGATGGTATGCAGTGACAGTGCATACATCAGTGATACTGTCCCTCTTGTCTTCCTGTTGGAGCACACGCTTCGTGGAATAATGGAAAGGGCACTTGAGGCAGAACAGAGGGAGGAAGAGGACTTCCTTACCTCTCAAGGCCCCCTTTATCCAGACAGTATTCCTGCGGGCCCACCAATCACACAGGAAGAGGAGGAGGAGGATGAGGATTGTGTCAGCATGGGGGTTGAGCCTAGCACTCAGCATCGGCAGCAGTCTTCAAGGGATCATTTTCAGTCCCCAGAAACACATGGACTTGTACGTGGCTGGAAGGAGGTGGCTGTGGATCATGTCATCCTTAGTGACCCAGAGGACTCCGGATCTAATGCCTCACCAAACCTTCGCTGCATGGCCTCCCTGATCTTGCAAAGCCTGCAAAAGGACCCTCGGATTCGTGTTATCAAGGAGAGGGCTCATTACTGGCTGGCAACCCTTCTTGATCCACGTTACAAGGGTAGGGTTGAGAAACTTATCCAGCGCTCGCAGAGGGAGCAGAGGATGAAACATCTTCAGGAGGCCTTGCAAAAAGGTTTGTGCAATTCAGTCACAGAAAGAGCGGTGGAGAAGGTGGCCGTCTGACCGATGCGTTCAGACAATTCTTTAGTCCGCAGCCCCAAGATCTGATCGTTTCCAGCAATCATCTCCAGTGTCTGATTTACATGGTGCAGGAATACCTAGGGGCAAGATCAGACTTGGGACCTTTCCAACTGAAAATCCACTGGGTTATTGGTACTTGAGGATGGATCACTGGCCAGAGCTTGCACAATATGCAATTGAGCTACTGGCATGTCCTGCATCCAGCGTTCTTTCTGAACGCACATTCAGTGCTGATGGAGGCTTTGTAACCGTTCACAGAGTACGCCTGTCCACAGACTCAGTTGATAGGCTCACCCTCATAAAAATGAATCAGTCTTGGATCACCAGCTACCGATGTAACAGATTAATTTTTCTATGAATGTGAGATCCCTTGAAGACTGCTTATGCTGAGTGACTGTCCTGTTATGCTGAGTGACTATCCTATTTCTCCTCAGTGTTCATGTTAATAACTTCTAAGAACATTTTTTTTTCAGGGCACCACCACCAGTGCCTAAGGCCCAATTTTTCTGCCCCTGTTTAACAGGGGCGTATAATTATAATTTTTGCTGTAATATTTTGCAGCAGGGCTCATTCTTGCACTCAACTAGAGTATCTGTGAGGGGTTGCAGTGTTGTGGCACCACCACCATTGCCTAAGACCCAATTTTTCTGCCCCTTTTTAACAGGGGCGAGTAATTACAATTTTCGATCAAATATTTAACAGTAGGGCTTGTTCCTGTGCTCAACTAGAGTATCTGTGAGGGGTTGCAGTGTACATTACACCTGCAAGCACTTTTAAATGACTTTTATTTCTTTAGAAATGTAATTTTGTGCAGGGACTGTTCTAAACACGGGCAACACGCGCCGCTTTACAGGCATACTATAGTCACCCCCCAGGTACGATATTTAAAGATATTTAAAAATATATTTACGATATTTAAAGGAATAGTTCACTTTTATTTTTTCACTTTAAGCATTATTAAAATCACTGCTCCTGAAAAAACGGTCATTTTTAAAACTTTTTTTGCATTGATACATGTCCCCTGGGGCAGTACCCGGGTCCCCAAACATTTTTAGGACAATAACTTTTGATTTTTCCCGTTCGGGTCCCATAGACTTCAACGGTGTTCGAATGTTCGCGCGAACTTTCGGTCCGTTCGCATGTTCTGCCGCGAACCGAACCAGGGGGTGTTCGGCTCATCTCTAATTATGAGCTGTTTTTACAATAATTTCAAGAATTACAGATGTAACAGTAGATAATACTGTAGATTCCAATTAAACAATATCATTTAAATTTAGACTTTGGTTTGTTTTATCAAGGTAAAAAAAAACACAATTTAAAATGTAATGGAAAATTAATAGAATTTTTAAAAAACATTTTTATGAAATACAGAATTTTTTAATGTCACTTCAAACATCATCTTGCAGATCACTTCGGTTTTATTCGAATAAACCCCTAATGGTTTGTTAAAGGCGTACCTGAATGTGGAATTTCAACAGCCCTAAAGCATTTTAGAAAAGAGAGAATGAAGAAAGCAGCCTGCACCCACAGAGAAAGCATTTTCATTGTGTTGAGGTCGTCCTGGGTTTTCTTCTTCCTGGCTATCATGAAGTGTGGATGGCGGTACTTGCACCTGCAGACTGACACAAAAGGGTTATTCAACATTAAAGGCCAAACAGCACACATTAAACTTGGTACAAAAACAAGACAATATGCTGTACATAAAGAAAGATTTTGTCTGTATACCAACAGAACTGTATTATTAGCCATCCGTTTGTTCAGAAGTCACTTTTAAGTCATATCAGCTGTTAAGGTAAGGCAATGACCTAAGCCAAAACTGTGCAGAAAAATATAGCACAGCTGCATATTAAGGCCTCTTGCACACAATACTCCTGTTTAGGGATCTACTTTTTCAGACGATTTTTTTTGTATGCATTTGCCCATATTTATGTGCATTTTCGCGTATATGCGAAAACGTAGTCTCGCGTTCTAGTTCTGCACAATTTGTAAATGGGCATTTGCGTGCATGAGGCATAAATTGCTGACCAAACAAGCTGATTTTTCTGACCTTTTTTTTACTGAAGAATGAAAAAAAAAAAAAAGAAAAAAAAAAAAAGCTCAGCCTGTGTGCATAGGCTGTATTTTAGCTCAGTAAAAAAAAAAAAAGCTGTACTAAGCTTTTTCAAGCTGCAGTGTGCAAGAGGCCTTAAGGAACTATAGAGTCTGCCATTTTGAATCTGAAAATGCCAGCAGCATGGGTGTCATGCCTTGCTTCATCACTTTCTAAGTTACTGACCTGGATCAAGTATGTGCAATGCTTTGCTTTAAGGTGTGGCAGTTTTTATTTAGGGTGTCCAGACAAAGCTACGCTACTTCACCTAGCAAAACCCAGCAAAACGCGTTGACGTCACCAGTGTCACGTGACACCATCTATGCAAGCCCCGCTGCCATCAGGCAAGCCAGCTGAATGAGGGAGACAGGAGATGGGGACAGGACCCTGGAGATGGTGATTCAAATTCCTTCTGGTGGTTACTCACCGACATCGCCAAGCACTACTCTTGTATCAGGAAACTGAGAGACAACTATCAGCGTGCATCTGCAGTACAGGAACGGTAAAGTACATCCCCCACTAATACATCTATGGTCATTAGCGAATGGATGTTCCCTGCACTGGTCTGATTTCATCGGAACACGTAGAACTTCTACCACCGAGGCCGCATGTACCTTCACCTGCCTGTATTACATCACAGGGGTCCTTGTTCACCCCAGTACAGTTAGCAGGTCTTTTTTCTCCCAATAGAATTGTATCGTCAGTCGTTAAGTACTGCACACAGCATACCACATCTGAGCAACCAGATCTGGATTAACAGACTGCATACGTCCAGATTTCTCAGCAATAGTCAGCAATAGTGCTGATATTATGGGGCTGTCACACCATATGTACTTACTTGCCTTCCAGAACTGAAAGACATGTTGGTTCCCCCGCCATATATCCCTTTTTTTTTTTTACCACCCTTACATCACCGTCCATATCTTAGCCAATCTTTGCCATTGCTAACAGCAAGTACCAGCTGGTTTCCCCTCCCTGAGGCCACACTCAGACGTGACGTCTTTTTTCACAGGGATTTCCCACTTTTATTTTTATAACTAGGTGATTATTTTTCCAGACATCCTGCCTGTGTGTTGTTACATGGTGTCCGGACGTTTCTTTTTCATGTATGTCCATGTTGTCATGTTTTGTGTTTGTGCTTGTTTGGTGTCCATACCCTACGTACTCACTGCAGTATAGACCCTGTGCTATTGGGAAGTTGTGCTTTTATCCTTTTGGCTTATACATTACATTGTGCCATATTTTGTTTATCAATAAATCTGATTTTTTAGACACTCTAGTATGATCCAATTGTTACTACAGTAACCCCTTTTTCCTGGTGCTCTACACTCGGATTTGTTTTCTGCAGAGATTGACAGGCATCACTGCCTATCAAACTCGCCAACTGAGTTCAATGGGGCTGCGCACGCAGCTGCAATGAATGCCATTGTAGTGTGACAACACAGCATTATAGGGTATCACACCACTTGTCAAATGCCCTCTGAAAAACAATCTGAACACAGATCGCTCCTCAGAGTGCACCACACTCCTCTGTGAGTGTGAAAGAGCCCATACTATATATGGAGCAGGACCTGGCTGATAAATGACAGCACATCCCAACCCCACAGTTCATAGAAAGAAAAAACTATCTTGGTGTAATTTGTGGGGTAAGGCAGCCATATTTACAGTCGGCCCCTCGTTGTGCTGTCAGCGCTCCTGATACGCATAGCGGGGCCGGCTGTTACACTGAAGAACAGTAAAAAGAAAAAAGTCTGGCGCACAGAGAATTAAATGTCCAGCAAGCATAGATTTCTATAACCCGGGTACTCAAGGTTACAAAGGATCCATAGAGTTCATACGTCCATAAGGGTTAAATTATGAAGGGCGATGACCACCCTTTTCTTACCCCCTTTTACACTGAAAAACAGTCTGGGCTAAAGTGAAAAGCGACAGCCTATAACAGTGATGGCAAACCTTGGCAACCCAGATGTTTTGGAACTACATTTCCCATGATGCTCATGTACTCTGCAGTGTAGTTGAGAATCATGCGAAATGTAGTTCCAAAACATCTGGGGTGCCAAGGTTCGCCATCACTGGCCTATAATATGTTTCTGCTTGCTGGCCTTGAAAGTCTGTTACTGCAGGATAAAAAAAAAGAACATAGACAACTTTAACTTTTATCCATGTCACAAAAAACAGTTTTATCTTTGTCTGTGTCTCTTTGGAAAGTTTCCCCTCGGGGGGGCAGGAGGCGGAGCCTAGTGGAGCAGACATGCATTGTTAGAGCTCCACACCGCTGAGGAGAGAAGAGAAGGACAAAGCGGAGCCTGCAGGCTCAAAAGGTATCCATTTGAACCTTTTTGCCCCAGGGAACAAACTGTGAAAGTTTGGGCAGGAAATATGGTACTGGGAGGAAACCATGGCAGAAATAAGAATCACCTCACAAAGAGCTCACAGGCACTCACTGCAGCTGAAGCAGCTCCAGTCACCTCACAAGATACAGCATCAGGGCGCTCTCACAGACAGAAAATGTCACAGCAAGACTCTCCATTTGAGTCAGATACAGAACAAATCCTCTCACAAACTTCTCCACAAGCCTCCTCAGTATCCCCAGTAATATTATTACAATTTGAAAAGATGCTTCATAAGGCTTTAAAACAAACCTCAGACCAAATAACAAAAAGCCTAACCAAAGAAATAAGAGAGCTGGGAAACCGCACCGCAGCCTTAGAAATAAAAATGGATGAAATTGAAATTACAACCCAAGAAAATATAACAGAATTGGAGCAATTAAAAAAAGAGAATTTAATACTTCAAACTAAGCTCGAAGATTACGAAAATAGAGCCAGACGTTCAAACTTGCGCATAAGGGGAATACCTGAAACTGTGACAGACCTGCAATCTACTATTACTGCTCTATTACAAGAACTAAAGCCAGATATCCCTATTGAACGTTTAGAACTGGACAGAGTACACAGAGCCCTCACAGCCAGAAAGAAAGATGGACCCCCACGTGATATAATCACAAAATTTCATTATTACAGAACGAAAGAACAAATACTAATTGCTGCAAGAGAAAAAAAGGAACTTAATTTTCAAGGACACAATTATCAAATTTTTGCTGACCTATCCCAACTTACTATTACTAAAAGACGATCCATGAAACCCCAACTAATGGAACTGCAACGCCACAATATTATGTATCAATGGGGTTTCCCCTTTTCAGTCAGATTTAACTACCAAGGTACAATTTACAGAAGCAGATCAGCAGATGAACTACAACAAACCCTTTTAAAATTAAATCTGACAGAACCCACAAGCAGCAACACTCCCACACGCAGAAGAAAGGCATCATCTTCACCTTCAGGCAGCACCCAGAAAATTTCAGAACAAAATGGGAATCATCATTCTCACAAAAGAGGCCGTTATGCCACATCATCCATGGACCAAGAAGATTCAATGGACTGACATCCTAATTCCTGATATCTCTTCATTTATTATACTAGAGATGGTTCTCTATAAAAAACCTATATTTATAACTGAATGTAACTGCATTCTGATAGTCACACACTGTGTGGGATCATGTTACATTCCAGTTATATTTCTTATTACTTCTGATTCATATAGCCTTAGAATATATAAGTGAAATAAGGAAATTCTTGTTCAGTTATATATTATCAGGTAATAACAATAGATTTATTACTTTTTAGGACAAATATGTTCAATAATCCAGAAGTAATGGAAGCTTTTTCTTTCTTTTCTTAAAACAAATATATTATTACCTAACTAGTTCCTAGAATTATGTTTTTGTTTATTCTAATCTGAAGCAATACAACCTCAATTTTATGAGTTAACATATCTAAACAGTTACATATGAATAAAATATGTAATTGTTTACTCTAAAAGGGTTAAAATCCCAAAATAATTCAAACTATCTTCATCAATACCAAAGTTATTAACAGTACCTTTCTAACTGAATTATTTAGCCTAGGGCAAGACTAACCATATACAACCACCCTGGAATAAATGATTTCAACAAAAACCATATTCTGCACTCCAATTAATGAAACATCATTTTGATGTCTTTTGACATAGCACTTCTCTCTGTAAGCGGAAGATCCGTGTACCCCCATTAGCCCTCCTCATTCTCCCAACCATATTATGTGGGAGTGTGACGAAGGCACTTATTCCCCTGAGAGAGATATTTATTCTCTTTCACGGGTAAATTGTGATTGCTTGCAAAAAATAATTTATACAATGTATCATCTAATCTCATATGTTTTTTGTTTACTCTTTACTCCAGAATTCACTGGTTTCTTTTCTATCTATTCATCTCTTCAGTCCACACAGGTTGATCTGTGCAGTCAGCTCTGCATAACAAAAAGTAAGTCAAAACTATTTGATCTATTGCCATGGCACCACTGAATATACTTTCCCTGAATGTTCAGGGAATAAATGTCCCTCAAAAAAGGACCAAAGCCTTCCGTACTTTCCATAACAAGAAGGCTCACATAGTATGCCTCCAAGAAACACACTTCACCAAAGATTCTACTCCAAAATATATTTCTCCTTTTTATCAACAAATTTACATGGCTTCTGCCTGTACCAAGCAAAGGGGAACTCTAATTGCATTTCACCGATCCACACCATTCACCTTATCATCAGAAATTAAAGACCCAGAAGGTAGATACCTGATACTCATGGGTTATATAATGGATACAGCAATCACAGTGATTTCCTACTACGCTCCTAACAAACAACCTACACCATTCCTCTCACATATATTACAAGTGATTAATACACACAAAATAGGAACAGTGATAATGTGTGGGGATTCGAACCAGGTCCTTCTCCCATTTCTAGATAAATCACCTTTTACACCATCCAAAATAACCTCTAGATTACCTTTTTCTCAACTTCTTTCCAAATACAATCTGGTAGATTCGTGGAGAGAAAGTAACCCAATGAAAAAGAAATTCACTTATTTCTCGCACCCTCATCAAACCTTCACCAGAATAGATCATATTTTTCTAACAATAGGAATGATACCAGAAATTATTGCATCAGATATAATTCCGATTCCGTGGTCTGACCATAATGCAGTATACACTACTATAGCCTCAGCCATACCAAAAGCGCATGACCCAACGTGGTACTTACCTGACATAATGCTCAAACACCCACTACATCAGATGGCCATTGAACAAGCTTTAAAGGAATACATATCAATTAATAATACAACAGACATCTCCCCAATAACACTGTGGGAAGCTCATAAGCCTGTCTTGCGTGGTACAATACAAAGACAAATGGCACTATTTAAACGGGAACGCAAAAATCTAGCAAAAAAACTAGAACTCAATTTTAATGCAGCCTACATATCATTTCAAGATAATCCATCTCAGAGTACAAAATCTCATCTGGAAAAATCTAGATTGCAATACGATCTATTTCTCACTGAGTCAGTTGATAAATCCCTCAAACGCTCCAAACACAATTTCTACATGAATACAAACAAACCAGGTACATATTTGGCTCGGGCATTAAATTCAACTAACAAATCTTTCAAACCAATACGTTTGAAATTATCAAAAAATGTTTACACTTGTAATCCAGTTAAAATAGTCCATAAATTTCACTCACATCTCGCAACTTTATACAAGACAAACAATGAATTTAATCCTACAGAGGCTGAATCCTTCTTCTCAAAAATAACCTTACCTGAGTTATCTCAGAATCAAAAAAGCAGTTTGGATGAGCCTATAACTATAGATGAAGTTGCTAACGCCATAAAAGACCTAAAACTTAACAAAAGACCGGGCCCAGACGGCTACTCGGCTTTATACTATAAAACATTCTCAGAAATACTCTCTCCCATTCTCACTGAAACTTTTAACAAACTTCTAGATGGACATTCTTTTCGGCAAGAAACACTAATGGCAATTGTTTGTATGATCCCAAAACCCCTTTCTGATGATACTTCCTGTGTGAATTATCGGCCTATCTCTCTGTTAAACCTCGATATTAAATTATTAGCAAAAATAATAGCAAAACGCCTCAATAGCATTATAGGAAAATTAATACATAGAGATCAAGTAGGCTTCATGCCAAATAGACAGGCAGGCGATAATATACGCAGGGCAGTGTTATTGGCACATATTGCTAAAAAACGGAAAATCCCTTTATGTTTTCTATCTCTCGATATTAAGAGGGCATTTGACACAGTATCTTGGCAATTTATGCAATATTCATTACAAAAATGGGGTTTTGGACCCCACTTTTTAACATGGATCAAAGCATTATATAATAAACCCAAAGCCTATATAAAATATGCTGGATACAAATCTGAAGCCTTTAATATCGAAAGAGGTACCCGACAGGGTTGCCCATTATCTCCCTTATTATTTGCCCTTATACTCGAACCCATGGCCCAATACATCAGAACAAACCAAACTATAACTGGCATTGAAGTAGGAGGTATTACACACAAATTATGTATATTTGCAGACGATATATTACTTTTTCTATCATCACCACAGGTCTCTGGTCCTAACTTAATACCAGCTCTTGATGGATTTGCAGCCCTATCCGGCCTTATGATTAATCCTAAGAAATGCCTAGTGCTTAATGTTTCACTCACAAACATGGAATTGATCCCGGCTAGGGCTGCACTCCCATTCACATGGGCAGAAAAATCAATCCCATATCTGGGAATTCATTTAACAGCATCTCATTCTGACTTATTCTCAACCAATTATCCTCCTGTATTAAGACAGATCACAAATCTAATAAAACAATGGTCGCAACTTCCTTTATCCTGGATAGGGAAGATTAATGCAATCAAAATGACTATTCTACCCAAATTGCTTTATCTATTCAGAGTCCTCCCTATTCCAATTCCTTCCTATTATTTGAGAATAGTACAAAAAAGAGCAACTTCGTTTATATGGGGCTCTTCTAAACCACGTATACCTATACACACACTACATCTTCCCAAAAATAAAGGAGGCCTGGAATACCCTAATTTTACTAATTACTACAGAGCAGCACATTTGGCCAGTCTGTCCAAATACCATGCAAAACAGGAAATCCCATTATGGGTATTTATAGAGGCTTCAGAAAATGACCCTCTATTAATATCAAATTTATTATGGCTTGATCCTAAAGACCGCTTTAAAATTCATAATCCCATAACTAAACACTTCTTATCTCTCTGGGATAAACTAAAAACCAAATATCAGTTACAATCTCCACACAATCCTCTCCTTTCTTTTATCAGAAATCCGGCCTTTTATCCGGCATGGATCTACCCAAATTCTTTTAAAGCTTGGACAACATCAGGCATTCAGACACTAAATGACTCCATAGCATCTAAATCATTCCTTTCATTCCCATCGCTTAGAGAAAAATATGATCTACCAAACTCTGAGATATTTAGATATCTCCAAATCAAAAATTTCTATACACCATTCCTAAAGGGGGATACACCATTATCCCAATTATCCATTTTTGAATCAATCTGTACAAAAGATCCATTTGCTAAAGGTACAATTTCATCACTTTATAATCAATTATATGGAGTAGCAAATCTTAATAGACCCTCTTACGTTCAGAGGTGGGAGGAGGACCTGGGACGAACTTTAGAAGACACGGACTGGTCTAACATATGGCTCACATCTAAGTCATCTTCACCCAACATCTTAGCACTGGAGACAAATTATAAAGTCCTAACTCGCTGGTACCTTGTACCCGCTAGAGTGGCAAAATATTCACCTAATACCTCAGCTCTTTGTTTTCGAGGATGCCCAGAAATAGGCACATATTTACACATATGGTGGACGTGCCCAGTAATCCAAACCTTCTGGAAGGAAGTCTTCGTGATTGCATCTAAAATATTTTAAAAAATAATACAACCAGATCCATATTTAACTTTACTTAATCTAAAACCGGAATGGTTAACACTCTCTCAATTCAAACTTATGATCCAACTAATAACGGCTGCAAAACAAACAGTGGCCAAGGCATGGAAATCTCCTACATTGGTACTAGCAGAAACAATTCACAGAATGAATAATACAATGTCCCATGCTAAGATGGTAGCCATCGATCAAAATCAAATTCCAAAATTTGAAAAACTTTGTCATCCTTGGATAAAACAGTTCCTGTCAAACTTCAATGACTCTGTCCTGTTGCCATGGTAACAGATTAAATGACTTACAAAGACACCCATTCTAAGGCTTCAAAGAGAACTAAAAAGAATAATAAACTGACGAGCGGGACAACCTTGTGGACCATACCTCTACCTTTCAACCCTTTTTCTTCTTTCTCTTTCCTTTTCTCCACCTTACGATTAAAGCTCATTATCAGAATTTATTTGACCTATATACACTCTACTTGTAAACAATATGTATAGTAGGTATAAATCATTTAAATACCTACAAAAGTAACTAAGGAAATGATATATATCTTTAATTTAGGTTTACGTGAACCCAATGTTTAATAATTGAAATTTCATGATATTTACCTATATAAACCCTACTGTAAAATAATGAGCTTACTTTATAGATCCTTGTAAACTTACTTTATGTATCTTTATAACATTGTATACTCAATAAACTTCTTTTGACAAGGAAAGTTTCCCCTCACTTCCTGTCCTAGTGTCCTGTCACATAGTAAGTAGGAAGATCTCCACAATGATGATGCAATCAGAGTCAGTAATATAAAACAGTTTCCTTAGGTCCCATTCACATTTGCGAATGGATCCATTAGTGATTAGAATAAGGGAGACCCAGCAGGGGTTCCAGGTGACTAGCTGCAGGTGGAAGCCCAATTGAAAGCAATGAGAGGCTTACAGATCCCGCAGCTAATCAAGGCAATTCACATGTAATTTCTCAGTCAGCAATTACTTGTGAAAAATCTGTCCTGAAAGTGGACTGTGTGCATCCAGGGCTGAGGCAATTTCTTCATGATTGATTATATGCCTGTGACTGCAAATAGCTGCAGGACTTTTCAGCCTTCCATTGCTTTCAGTGAGGCTTCCACCTGCAGCTTACCACCAGGAACCCCCGCTGGGTCTCCTGCATCTAATTGCTGATGTTTGCAAATGTGAATGTGGCCTTAATGTCAAACTGTCATCTTCCTCTGGGCCTATGACTGGGATTATGGACCCTTACCTTTGCAATTTCCAGTACCCTTTAACTACTTCAATACCGGCACTCCCCCCCCCTCCTGCCCAGGCCAATTTTCAGCTTTCAGAGCTGTCGCACTTTGAATGACAATTGCGCGGTCATGCAATACTATACCCAAACTAAATTTTTATCATTTTCTTCCTACAAATTGAGCTTTCTTTCTGTGGTATTTGATCACCTCTGGGGTTTTTATTTTTTGCTAAACAAACCAAAAAATACCGACATTTTTGAAAAAAAAACACGTTTTTCTTTGTTTGTTATAAAATTTTGTTTTCTCCTTCACTGACAGGCACTGATGAGGCTGCACTAATGGGCACTGATGAGGCGGCACTGATGGGCACTGATGAGGTGTCACTGATGGGCACTGATGAGGAGGCACTGATGGGCACTGATGAGGTGGCACTGATGGGCACTGATGAGGTGGCACTGATGGGCACTGATGAGGTGGCACTGATGGGTAGTCATGAGGAGGCACTGATATGTAGAATTGATGGGCACTGATAGGCAGCACATATGGGCACCGATAGGCTACACTGATATGCAGCACTGATGGGCACTGATAGGTGCTGATGGATGGCACTGGATAGGCACCACTGATGAGGAGCTACTGACAGGCATTACTGATTGGCATGTGAAGGGCACTGACAGGCATTACTGATGGGGCACATTTATGGAAACTGATTGGCACTTTAATGGGCACTGACATGTGTTACTGATGGGGCACAGACTGGCAGCTGATGGGCACTGATTGGCAGCTGATGGGCACCTCTCATGGGGGCTTCACTGATAATCAATGTGCTGATTATCAGCGTAGAGCCGCCCCTGACAGGGAGAGCCGCCGATCAGCTCTCCCTGTCAGCACGAACCGAGGAAAGCCGTTTAATGGCACTTCCTGGTTCACGCTGTGATCAGCTGTGATTGGTCACAGCTGATCACATGGTAAGGAGCCTTCGTCAGAGGCTTCTTACCACCATCAGAGATGCGGTGTGTCAGAGTGACAGACACCACCACCGATCGCCGTGCTATTCTGAAAGACATTATATGACGTCCAGTCAGGATAACAGAACCACCGCCCGGCCGTCATTTTGCTATAGGCCGGGCGAGAAGTGGTTAAGGTTCACATATATGTGAATTGGATGTGTTTTGAACTGCATCCAATTTGCATAACAGGTGAACCGGACCAGCTTTCAATGGAGCCAGTTCACACATGTCTGGGGTGGCCGTGGTACATTTTTAAAAAGAGTCCTGTGCGATTTTAGTTGAATTCAAGTAAAATCGCACCTGAACCGGTGAACAAAACTGCACTAGACTCCGGACTGCAAACCTCAGCCGGACATGAGTAAACCCAACCTTACTGAAATAGTTAATATCTTGAACTGTCCAATCATTCTGACATACAGTATATACTTGTACTGAGTCCATCCACTGTAAACTACAGTATTAATAGGAAATGCTTACCAATGCACTAGTCTGTTTAATCACTGTAGAAACACAGTATTCTTCGGTGTTCATACATTTCTATGTTCTACATTTATCCCTCTCACTGTGTGCTCTCCCTCCGGTAACGTATTGTATAACGTCAGTAAAAAAAAACACTTTCCCATGCTATGCAAAGAGGACAGGCTTTTCTATTTGGGATGTGGCTGCTTTCTAAAGAAAACAAACTGTAGAAGACTTTGAACTTCTTTTATTTTGATTCACATGGAATGTGTGCTATTATAAAACACTTAAGTAAAGATACACAATGCTATGCATAGCTGGCATAACATCTTTGCTATTTTAAAGCAGAACTAAAGGCAAAACGTTTTCTCATTTTGAAGACAGTAAGGAGGGTTATGGTCCCTATCAGGTTTTTTTGCCATCTAAGTCCTATTGGGGAGATTTCCCTTCATTTCCTGTCTTATAGACAAAACAGGAAGTGAGAGGAAATCCCTCCAAAGTGAAAGAATCCCCGGGTGTCGCCGGGGTTGTCAGAACAAGTGGAAGATTTCCCCTCCAATCCTGTTCTGGCGACAACCCAAATTTGGGGATTTCCTTTCACTTTAGGTGATAATGGTAAATAGAATAAATAGGGAGGGTGGCTGTCCCTAACTGGGGAGCAACAGATAGCAATAAAAACCTGACAGGTGATCTAATTCCTCTATACTATATCCAAAACAAAATAAATGTTTTGCTTTTAGTTACACTCACATGTAAATCTAAAAATTGTACATAGAAACATTGTTATACATACAGTACTTTTATTATATTATATGTATTAAAGGAAAATACATTGCTAAGTTTATTGACATTTTTCACATTAACCCCTTTCTGCTGTGAGAGCTGGCCCTTTAAGGGGATCTGAACATCAGAAGCTATTAGACAGGCTCCTGATCATGTGATCACTGATTGTCTGCCACAGTGGTCATGTGATCAGGATCCTGTCCTACCGGCTTTCCCTTCACTTCCTGTCATTGGGATACCTGATGTGTTTGTATAATAGCATGGGCCAATAAAAGAGAAAGTTGGTTCTGATTTGTTGTAAAGTGATTTTTCCTTCAAAGAAGCAGATCTGTGATAGGAATATAGTATAGGTGGCCCCTGTTCTGGTCCCTGGTCACCTGGTACAAAAGTTCATCTCACTTGAAGGACTGCTTTTACTGCCATTAGGAAATGTTAGATGTTATCAAGCCTTCACATAGTTCCCCTAGTGCATTCTATTGTGATTTTATTCAAATCAACTGCTCCGGCCCTGTGGAAGGGGAGGCTTTTTTTCCACCAAAAAGCATTGATGTCTTTGATACTCTTAATGTGTATGTTACCCCAACATTTCATATTCCTGATCTGTATCTGTTGTACCTTGTACTTGTGTTAAAAAGTATTCTATTCTCTTTATATTGCTTCTTTTGGGTAAAATACCTGGTGAGCCAGTCTCCCTGCTTTCCTATTTTCAAACTGACCACACTAGACATGAGAGCACATCCTTCCTAGTGTGGTCAGTTTTCTGGCTGTGCTGGGAGAACAGCATGCCAGCCCTCCAATGATGATTATTTATAATGTTTTTTTTTTTTTTTTTTAATATATACACAAATTTTTTGCCTTGCATTTCTATTTTAAACCTAATGGGTTGTTTTACAAAGGTGAGGTCACATATATTTTAACCATTAAATGTTTAAAAAAGTCCTTCATTTTAGATTAACTTTTGTACCAGGCGCTCCTCCATACACATTAAACAATGTCACTGGGTTAGGAAGTGAGGAGAATTTCTCTAATGGAGACATGGACAATGGACAGCTCTTCTATCAGTAGACTGGGTAAGAATTAGAACCTCTGTCAGGCTTTTATTGCCTCATTACCTGTAGTATCCAAAATATGGTGGTGCTAAAAATAAGTTTGACCTAAGTTCTACTTTAACCACTTACTGACCACCATACATACTGTATATATATATATATATATATAGATAGATATATATATATATATATATATCTATCTATATATATATATATATATATATCTATATATATATATATATATATATATATATATATGTCTGGTCAGGAAGTAGTTATAACAAACTCATGGTTGCAGCTGAGCTGGTGTTTTCTTGACAGCCGTCAATCAGTAACTGTGATTTGGGCCACTCTATAGCTCTACTTTTCACTGACAGTACCCTTCACCCACAAGGGGTCTTGTTAAAGTGTTACTAAACTCATGGACCCTGCATTCACTGTACAGCAAAACCTTGGATTGCGAGTAACGCAGTTTACGAACATTTCGCAATACGAGCTGTTTTTTAAAAAAAATCCTGACTCGATTTGTGAGTGTTGTTTTTGCAAGACGAGCAGGATTCAAGCCTCTGGGGTGTGCAATACCGCATGTGGCCAGAGATGTGGGGTGCCGGTGATGCTTGGAGACACTTGGAGCTGCTTTGAGACACTCTGTGATGCTCAGAGACACTTGGAAACACTCCATTCTTGTGTCTCCGAGCGTCTGAGTGTCTCCGAGCGTCTCTGAGCGTCTACGAGTGTTTCCGAGTGTCTCTGCCCCCCCACCTTTGGCCACATGTGGTACTGCATACACCAGCAGTGACACTGGAACAAATTATCTGAGTTTCCATTGATTCCTATGGGGAAACTCGCTTTGATATACGAGTGCTTTGGATTGCTTCTGGAACGGATTATGCTTGTAATCCAAGGCACTACTGTATCTGGTCTCCCACAGTACACAGAACATGGAAATGCAATAGTTTTAGTAACTATAAACTGCTAAATACCTTTTATCATCAGTAATATATAACAGTCTTGTGACTTCTATCAGTGTCTGGTTAAAGCTTGTAGGAGTTTTCATTCTTCCCTGACTGTCCTATAAGGCTGCAGGATCCCTAACCCTCTGTCTGGACAGTAATGATTGGCCCTAGGTTGATCACATGCACCCTCCCAAGAAGCGCAAATGCAAACACATGCATATGTAAACAACGATTACCCTACACATGTGAGGTATTGCCGTGAATGTCAGAATGGGAGCATTAACTCTAGAGTCATCATTCACAATTATCATAACCTGTTGTACTGCGGCAGAATGGCACGGCTGGGCGAAGCGACGTTATATAACGTCGCTTCGCCCGCATGCCCCCTGCTTGCCCCCCAAGCCGATACGAGTGCCCGGCGGTCACAATCACCACCGGGCTCCGCGATCGCAGCTTACACACGGAAAACTGGGATCTATGTGTGTAAACACACAGTTTCCGGTTCTCTGAGGGGAGAAGAGACAGATCGTCTGTTCATACAGAATATGAACAGCGATCTGTCATCTCCCCTACACAGTCCCCTCCCCCCCTTCAGTTAGAATCACCTCCCAGGGAACGCAATTAACCCCTTGATCGCCCCCTAGTGTTAACCCCTTCCCTGCCAGTGACATTTTTACAGTAATCAATGCATTCTTATAGCACTGATTGCGGTATAAATGCCAATGGTCCCAAAAATGTGTCAAAATTGTCTGATGTTTCTGCCATAATGTCGCAGTCCTGATAAAAATCGCAGATCGCCGCCATTACTAGTAAAAAGAAATTAATAACAAAAATGCCATAAAACTGTCCCCTATTTTGTAGACACTATAACTTTTGCGCAAACCAATCAACATACGCTTATTGCGTTTTTTTTTTTTTACCAAAATCATGTAGAAGAATACATATTGGCCTAAACTGAGGAAAAAAGTCGTTTATTTATCTATTTTTGGGGGATATTTATTATAGCAAAAAGTAAAAAATATTGCTTTTTTTTCAAAATTGTCGCTCTTTTTTTGTTTATAGCGCAAAAAATAAAAACCGCAGAGGTGATCAAATACCACAAAAAGAAAGCTCTATTTGTGGGAAAAAAAGGACGTCAATTTTGTTTGGGTGCAGTGTCGCACGACCGCGCAATTGTCAGTTAAAGCGACACAGTGCCGAATTGCAAAGAGTGCTCTGGTCAGGAAGGGGGTAAAATCTTCCGGGGCTGAAGCGATTGAAGTGTCACCTACTAAAAATGTTAGGTACCATAGTTTGTTGCCATTTCATTGATGCGCGCAATTTTTAGTCTTGACATGCTTGGTATCTGCTTATTAAATACAATCATCTTTTATGTTTTACCAAAAATTGGGTATTATATTGCATTTGCGTAGACTCAAATTTATTTTAATGTATTTGATATTTGCGCAAATATCGCATGGCATAAAAAAAAAAAATCAAACAGCCACCATTTTATTCTTCAGGGCCTATGCTTTCAGAAAATATGTAATGTTTGGCAGTTCGAAGTAATTTTCCAGCAAAAAATGTTCATTTGAATGTCCTTGAAAAATTTCAAACTTGCCCCGGGACAGCAAATTGTTAAAAAAGATTATAGTTAACCTTTTTGGCTTTGAGTAGCCACATGGCCCAAGCAGGTTCTATTGTGTTTACAACATTCTTAACTTTAATGTCAAAATGCAGGAACAAGGATTTAGGTATTTCCTGAAGTCCCTGGGAAGAGCTCCATGTTTTTCTGTAGTTGTTGGGAGGAAGGTACATGAAAGAAAGGCTTTTAGAAATTCTTCTTTAAACCTGTCTATAAACAGAACATGTTTCCTCTTTAAAGCTCAGATTCACACTGGACTTGACTAGTTCT
Organism: Aquarana catesbeiana; assembly: GCF_042186555.1. NCBI lineage: Eukaryota > Metazoa > Chordata > Amphibia > Anura > Ranidae > Aquarana > Aquarana catesbeiana. The sequence continues at coordinate 89,056,880 of NC_133330.1, forward strand.
TCTATTCTTCCAGTGACACTCATTGAAACACATCCAGCTTTTTAGTCATTAATTGGGGTAATTACTTGTAAAATGTTGCCATTATTAGACTGCCAAGTATTTAAATACACAAATGGAGTGACACATTGGCAACCGGACTGCACAGATTCAGCTATCCGCTGTAATCTCTTGGTAACAAATGACTTTCTTTTTTAAAATAAGATCAGTTCACGGTCAATTGATTCAACATCAACCAAAAGGCAGCAGACTGATAAAAGTTGATAGTGGAGTAATAAATATTTAAAGCGCTGGAAATCATAAAAGTATCTGGTCAGTCCAAACGCCTATAAGTGCAGCTGGCATTGGCTGCTAAAGGCTAAGCATTACTTCGGGCCGACAGTGGCAGGAGACTGGAAGGATGCCCGTACAAGCAGACAGAAGGCATTTAAACCTCATTTTCTGGTATATAATTATTACTAGGCACAACAGTAATTATTGGGTCACGCATGCAATCCAAATCAACTTTACCTGAAATAATTTTATAGAAGAAACGTAAAACACCCACTTATCATATAAATGTTAAATATAAGATTACAACATGCTGCAATTGGAATTTTGATGTGATGTTTCCCTAATAGATTGGATGATTTGCATGATTTCCTTGGATCCAAGAAACATGTGCAACAAAGCTGAAGTATGCATGTAAGCTGCTGATACTTTTCCTTCATTGGTTCATCCCTCCCCTTGTTATAAAAGGATTAAATATAACATTTCTGTTTTCATGACATACTTCAGTGTCATCACTGGGTCTCTGTGTTTCTTTGTGCAATGCAGGCGGATGATGACTGCTAGGAGGGCGCCTTACATAATTTCCTGAAAACTGCAGACCACCCTAGGTAAGTCCTACATGTGATGTTAAGCCTGTATGATTGACAGAGCTGAAATCCAATGAATCAAGGAGGCAGGCCAGGGACAGAGCTTAATGATATCCTCCAGTGAGGCGGGCTCTATCTGCCTTGCTGTAACTTCTAATACATACTGTGAGAAGCTCAGTGCTAAAACCCACTCTTGGGTGATGTCACAGAGCAGCACCAGACTCTGGAAAGATCCTGACAATAATATCGGGATCAACCCAGATTCCTGATTGGCAGCTGGCTCAGCTACTCAGCGTGTCACTGAGAGCCTGAGCCAGACGCTCCTGCCCCCTCTCTTGTCTGGCACTCCAGTGAGTGGAGGAGCAGAGCAGAGAGTGGTGACTGACAGAGCGGACTGAGAACTGAGCAATCAGCAGTCATGTGATTGTTTAGTTCTTTGGGTTAGAGTTGGAGGGGGACAGCTGAAGCATCACAGTGATGCTGCTCTATGTATAACCCCATTCATCTTCTTTAGCCAGAGATTCCTCCCATGGCGGCCATGTTCCAAAAGATCCACTGCCCCCTATTCCAGCAACAATGGACCAAACGTATTGTTACCCTCAACTTAACATACATTCAATCCCCTCATATAATATTCCAATTACTCTAATGGCATATCCATATTAGTGCCTTATATGGTGGATATTAAATATTATCAATAAAATACGTATAATAAAATACTAAATAAGGTATTAAATAAAATATTGAATAAATGTAGTCCCCTAATAAATTCTTTAACTATTAATAATAAAACTATTGATGTTCCACTCAACATTTAACCCCTTTGGCTGATGGGATCGGAGTTCGTATATCCAGCGAGTTTCTCGCCTGGATATATGTTGGAGCATATTCATGCCCCTCCAATGTGGTATGCCAACCTTTATACCCACCACATTCAATTGCGATGGGTCCTTATTATGTTTTAATGCAAAATGCCTGGAAAGGTTGTGTTTTGGAAATCCCTTACTGATATTGGTTAGATGTTCACCCACTGTAACATGTAGCGCCCTCTTGGTCCTCCCAGCATATTGTTTCCCACAACTGCATTCTTCGTGTTACAAGATATAAAGTTTTCAATCCGGTATGATTTACCTGTTACCTTAGATGAAAACGTTGTGATCCTGATGGAATTTGGACCCACACATTTGCATACTGGACACTTCCGACAAAGGAAATATATTCGATTCGCACAGAAATAGGGCTAATTGGTGGTTCCACAGCATTGGGGGGCTATTAGATGTCTCAATCCGGGGCCTTCCTCTTCCTGAAGATCACTTTTGGTTGTTCAGGGAGAGCATGGCCTAGAATCTCATCACTTTTTAATACTCTCCAGTGCTTTTTAAGCAGTTGGTTAACCATTCTGTGCTGACTGGAATAGGTAGTATGGAAAGACTATTCATATCCCCCCTCCTTAACAGATTTATCCTTAGGGGCCAAGATAACCTCTCTATCCAATGAAGTGTACATTGTTGTGAGAGCTGCTGTCAGTCACGTATCTTTTGTGTCGTTTACATAATTTTATTTACTTTTTGCATTCAGTGCAATATCGCTTGTTTACCTTCATCTTTAGGTGCAAGTAAAAAACACATTGATCATATCAGAAATTCTGAGCTTTCCTTTGACCTGTGCAAATTTCCTGTGCTATCTCATGGAGTCTAATTGGAGCTCTTAGTTCTTATATTGGACTACAGAATGATTAGTGTCTATGCTATAATGACTGGAGAATGGCAGGGTTTCCATAGTTTAACCAAAAATGGGCAGGGCTTACATCACTCTGTCCACTAAAAAAGCTGTGTGTTGTCCACCTAAACAAGACAAGGCATACGGCACTTACATATGTCTTTTTGGCAGATCAACAGTTAGCTTTTTTTATTTTTAGGCTTTTTCAAGGATAAAATATGGGTAAATGTGCATGTACTGTATTGGGGAGAAGTACTGCACTTTTATTTATTTATTTATTTTTTGCCCTGACATAAACTTTAAGTGTAGCCAGGTGCTTGGCTAGACACAGAGTGATTTAGGATACTGTTCTGAGATGCACTCAGTGCTCCCAATGGCTGAATGGGTTAACACTACCTTGCCTCCATCCACCAGGGGGAGCTGACAAGCAGAAGGAGCTCAAGAAGCTTGATGGTTGGCAGCATTGAGGAGATGAAGTTCGGGAAAGAAACTTTACTATGGCAGTCTATGGACCATTGGACTACAATTCCCAATGTGAGGCGCATAAAGGGGAGAGAGAGTTATAGTTTATTAGGCTGAATACCAAGGAACTTTCTATTTGCTGTGAGGAGACCGAGGTGTACACATCGCTACTTCTGTGTCCACATCAACCTGCTACAAGCCTGCGGCTGTGTGCTGAGGACAAGATGTTGTTTCAGGCAGATTCAGAAATGAGCTGACATCTGAACAGCAGGATCACTGTTGCTGTATCACTGTAACTAGCGAGAGAACACTGCTGCCATTACCTGTTACTACTAACAGAGACTCAACACATAGGAACTGGCCATCTACCTAGAAGCATTATTTACTGCATGCAGACTTTACTGGGACTGTACTCATGTACACCACCATAAAGGTCTGGGCTCCAACACTACCCGGCTGAAGAATTAGGGCCAAAGACTGCTCACTCAGATAGCTGCTCCACAAGAACTTTGCTTATTGTCCAAAGTAAGCGGTATCTCTTTATGGAGTCTTACATTTCTATAAATTAAATTGCCATTCATAAAAAGTGCACTTTAAAGTGGATATAACCAAGTGTTTACTGTTACTGTTTTGTATTGCCATTACGTATTGCTGATTTTGTGGATTGTCAGGTTTACTTTAATTTAGCTGCATAGAACTCCATTCTATGCTGCTACAGCCTAGTGAACATATTGTCTAGTGCTGTGTTTCTCAAACTTTTTTCAGTAAAGGCACCCTTTACAATCATGGAGAATGGAGAGTCTCAAGGCACCTTCCAAAATTATGGACAGTCTTGAGGCACCCTTTAGAATTATGGACAGTCTTCAAGCACCCTTTAGAATTATGGACAGCCTTGAGGCACCCCATTTTAAAATGTAAAAACTATTCTTTTTTTTTTTTTTTTTTTTTTTATTTCAATCTTTAATACATTGCAAAACCTTTCATCCTATTTACATAAAATATAGACATAGTATATAAACACTCTCTGCTGGGTATTTCCCTCCCCCCTCATAAAAAAAAAAAAAAAAAAAAAAATTTTGTATATGCATAACTAAGTATCTGTATACTTCCCCCCTTAATCCCCCCCTCTCTCCCCCTCCCTCTCATCCGTGTATTCACATATTTCGCTTTTACCAAATCACCTATTATACTACAGGTGGGACAGACAAAAAAAAAAAAAAACGGCCCCAAGAGCAGTAAAAAAAACACAAAAAACACAACACCCCACATCAAATTTTCCAGTGTCAAGCAAAATTCCAAAATTACACTCCCCACTACCATTGCTTCTTGCCTATAAAACCCAATCCTCCTCTAGTTACCCCTGTGATTCTATTTTCATTCCTTTCCTTGTGTTCACACTATTTCAACATTCCAAGTTTTCCTTTTCTTTCCCCCGTTCCCAGTGTGCCTTGTGCTCATCTTATTTCTTCATTCCCCTTTACCCTTTCTTTCCCCAACCCCCATATATTATTCATCCCCCTCCCTCTGCCCCCCCCTTATTCCGAGAACAATATTCTCTTTCCCCCCTTGTGACCAAAAAAAAAAAAAAACTATTACAAATGTACTAGTGCTCACCCCCATCTTCTTATGTGAATATCCGACTTAGTCCAGAGAGAGAGAAAAAAAAAAAACCCACCCCGCCCCCCCCAACTCAGACCCCTCCCCCCCCAAACTCAGACCCCTCCCCTCTCCTTGCTCCTCTCCAATCCCCAATATATGGACAGGTCCGTGCCTTACCTCAATCCCCCTTCATCATTCTCATCCCGGGCATCCTCTGCTAATATTTTAAGTCCCTTTTCTCCCATTTTAATCAGAACTACCCTATTCTATCGAGTTACTTTCTTCCTGTTTATACTATCTCAATTGATTGTTGTTTCCAGGCTTTCCATATTTCATCAAATTCCTCCTGTCTATCCTTAATCCTGTATACCCATTCTTCCGCCTCCATTATTTTATCTACTTCTTTTTTCCATTCTAACATTGTTGGGCATCTACTATTCTTCCAGTACCTTGGCACCAGTGCCTTTGCCGCATTCAACAAATGGGGGGTGATACTCTTTTTATAAACTTTGTTCGGCGTTGGCATCCCATGGAACAGGAAATTAAATGCTGAAAATTCTATATGTTTTACCGTCATCCTCCTGATCCAAGGGGCCACTGCCTCCCAAAATTTTTTAATTTTCGGGCATGTCCACCATATGTGGAGATATGTGCCTCTCTCCTCAAATCCCCTCCAACAACGTGCCTCTTCCTTTGAGAGCATTTGTGCTATGCAGACAGGGGTACGGTACCATCTGGCCAGGAATTTATATGCCATCTCCTGAGTATGTGAGCTTATTGAGGAGGTGTGAGTAGTTTTAAACAATCTCTTTACCTGTGAAGTTGAAAACCTCCCTCCTAGTTCTCTCTCCCACTCCTTGATAAAATAGGGAATTGTAGTACTATTGATGTTAAGTATTAACTTGTACATCCTAGACAATAGGTGTTTGGCTTCTGGGCTTTTCAAGTTCCAAGATTCGAAGACAGTGAGGGTATTCAGAGGTCTAATCAGGGACTTCCTTTTATTATAAAAATCTGTGATTTGGAAATATCTCCACATAGACATCGGAATATCCCCCCAATCCTCTACCAAGTCCTTTAGGGGGATCAATTTACCCAATGGCGCTATCCTCGCACAGGTTACCCCTCCTTCTCTTCCCCACCCTTCTAAGTTCTTCTTATCCTCCCCTGGTTCAAACCAAGGGAATCCCTCAAGTGGAGCTAGTGGGGAAATCATAGGCGCAACCCTACCTAGAGCGTTCACCTTATCCCATACTGATAATGTTGTTTTAGTTATAGGTGATGTCCATTCCGACAATCCCCTATTCGCAGTTGGAATCCAGGGTGCCCCTTCTAAATCTCTACCAGCTATTGTCTTTTCCAGATTTACCCATATCTTATTTGCAGCGTCATGACGCCAGTTTAAAATTCGAACTAGCGCCATGGCTCTGTAATATAAATTCAGGTCTGGTAATCCTAGCCCTCCCTCCTCTTTATGTCTCCTGAGTATATCATATGATATTCTTGGGTGTTTGTCCCCCCATACAAATTTCGTAAGGGCCCTTCTTATCTGCTTAAAAAAAATTTGTGGGAGTGTTATAGGGATAGTGTATAGTATATAGATAATTCTCGGCAAGACATTCATTTTTATTGCGTTCACTCTTCCAAACCAAGTCATCAAATGTCCTTTCCAGCTTTTCAGGTCACTCTGTATATTTGCTAATAATGTACCATAATTGAGCTCATATAACCTCTTTAAGTTCGCTGTTATATTTATCCCCAGATATCTCAGAGAGTCCGTGTTCCAAATAAAAGGAAAGCCATCTTGTATGGCCTTCCTAGTCTTGGGGGGGACATGGCTTGGCATCAGAATTGATTTTTCCGGGTTTATCCTAAAATTAGATAGGGCTCCAAACCTCTCTATTTCCCCCATCAATTCCTTTAAGGATTCCTGTGGTTTAGATAAATAAAATAAAAGGTCGTCCGCATAAGCCAATACCTTATGCTCAACTGCCCCTATACGGATCCCGTTAATCCCTCCATTCCTCCTTATTTTGCACAAAAAGGGTTCAAGGATCAAGGCAAACAGCAGGGGTGACAATGGGCACCCCTGTCTAGTCCCATTCCGGATCTCAAAACTCTCCGATAACACTCCATTTACCTTGACCCTTGCTCTGGGATTATTATATAATGCCAGGACCCATCCCATCATACGTTCTCCCAGGCCCACCCCCCTCAGAACTTCCGACAAGAAGACCCAACCAACCCTATCAAATGCTTTTTCAGCATCCATAGAGATCAAGACCCTTGGGATTCGCTCTGGTCCATTTTGAGCCCAGTGCAATATCTGTAAGGCACAAATTGTATTATCTCTAGTTTCCCGTCCTTTTATAAATCCCGTTTGGTCTAGTTGTATTATTGTTGCTATATGATCTTGCATCCTGAGAGCCAGGATTTTGGATAGGATCTTCGTGTCAGAGTTCAAGAGGGAGATGGGCCTATAATTAGCGCACACCTGTGGGTCCCTCCCTTCTTTCGGGAGGACCGTCACATGTGCCATCAAAGCTTCTGTTGACAATGGGTTAGGAGTTTTTACGGAGTTGAGGTAGTCACAGAATGGCTGGGCCAACTCCGGAAGGAACTTTTTATAATATATATTCGTAAAACCGTCAGGGCCCGGGCTTTTCCCCAATGCTAGTCCTCCCACCACTTTTCCCAACTTCTCCACTGTGATTGGTTGTTCCATTTCTTCCAGTGCTGCAGTTGAAATTACTGGTAGTTCTGACGTCCTTAAGTATTCCCTGATCTCCTGCCTCATTCCTCCCCCCTCTTCTCCTCTTTTATCCCCCTCTATATTATATAGGGATCTATAATACCTTTGGAATTCTGCTGCTATTTTATGGGAGTCAATAACCTGTTTATTACCTGCTATTAATTTATGAACGTGCCTTGATTCCTGTAGTTTTTTTAATTGTCTCGCTAGCAGTTTTCCCCCCTTGCTACCTTGTTCATAAAAGCGATGTGCAAAATATCTTTGCTTGTTTTTAACTTTCAGATCTAAACACTTGGTTAACTTAAGCCTCAACTCCAGCAGCTTATTGTCATCCTCCGGATCCCGACTATTTTTGTGTTTTATCTCATTTTTATGTATCTCCTCTAGGATATCCGTGATTTCCTTTTGTTTTTCTTTCTTAAGGCGTGACCCCTGCGCAATCATCTCCCCCCTAATAACCAATTTATGTGCTTCCCACACTACTTGGTTGGACACCTCCTCTGTTTTATTGATCTCAAAATACGATATCAGACCCCCCTTCAGGGTTTCAAAGGCCCTTTTGTCATCCAAAATAGATTCATTTAGTCGCCAGTTCCTTTCTTTTTTGCCTACACCACCCATTCGTAAGCTCAAAGCGACTGGCGCATGATCTGATATCGTAATTGAACCAATTACTGAGGATTTCACAAGATGTAAATCAAATTGATCAACCAATACTAGATCAATCCGTGAATAGGTGTTATGTATTCTTGAATAGTAACTATAATCCCTTTCACAGCCATGCAAAATCCTCCAGCTATCTACCAAATGTAACGCTCTAAGACTCTTTTTTAAGTGTCTCTGTGCTCTAAAAGATAGTACTGTCTTACCGGATGAGGTGTCCATTTCAGGGTCTAGAGTGAGGTTAAAATCCCCTCCCAACATCAGTATACCTTCCCTCAACTTTTCCAGTTTTTTCATTGTTTTTGATATAAAATCTAATGTACCATTATTAGGGGCATAAATTGATGCAAACGTGTAATATTGATTCTGTATTCTTCCTTTTACACATAAGAAACGCCCTTCCAGATCCCTCTCCACTTCTTCAAGTAAGAAAGGAGTTGTTCTATTAATTGCTATTGTAACACCTCTAGCTCCACGAATAGGAGAGGTTGAGTGAAACCATTGATTAAATGGAAAGCCTGGTAATCTGGGGATCGACCCTGCTGTGAAGTGCGTCTCCTGGAGGAATATAATATCTACCCTCTGGCCACGCAGTTCACACCAGAGACGCCCCCTCTTATTTGGAGCTCCTAAGCCCCTTACATTATATGATACTATCTTCAATTCTGTCATTCAATATATACAGCCCCCTGTACCTGTCTCCACGGTACTCCAAGAAGATATTTCCCCGCTCAGAGGGTACGAAAGTGAACGATGCACGGGATGGATGAGACATACTGCGTAAAATGAGGAAAAGCGAGGAAGGGGAGAGAAAGAGCGAAAAAAAAAAAAAAAACCCCAACAACCCCCCCCAAACCCAACCCTCCCCTCCACACACCTTATATTTCCTATCATCTCCCCTAATTGGTGGATCAATCTCCCTATAGATATACCTCCCATCCCTGAGATTGTCCTCCCTTCTGCCAAACTGCAGAAAAATTAGTCCCCCTTTTGGGACTTTCCTATCGGGGCAAAGATGATTCACGGTATGGATTAAGGAAATCCGGTTTCTCCCTGGGCCCCGAGAGCAGGAGGAGCCGTTTACACTGTAAATAATATTAATTCTAAGGACAAGAGACAAACATATGACTAGGTCTCCGCTTGCAGCTCGGAAAGGTTATCCCAGCTCAGGGGTCCAGTGAGAATGGGGATACAGGAGGGGAAGGAAGGGAAGAGAAAACCAGGCAGGGAAAACCCCCCCCAATCCCCCCACCCCCCCCACCCCTCCACCCAGTCACCACTCCTTTGTTTAGTTTCCTATAATCATATTTGTCCATCTCTGTTATTCTTCCTTCCTCTGCTTCTACTTGGGACTTGGTTCCACTGTTCTGGGCGAGGCAAAGGGGCTCTAGAGCTATTCAATCTCCAGTCTGGGAAATCGACCGGCGGTAAACCCAAAACTTCTATAAATTTTTTAAAATCGTCCTTATTTCTCAGAACAGCAGATTTTCCCTCTCGGGATGCCTTTACACAAAAGGGGAATCCCCATCTGTATTTCACTTCTGCCGCTCGCATAGCATCCAATAGAGGTCTAACTGTGTGGCGTTGCATTAGTGTCCGATATGATAAATCTGCATAGAGAGAGATCTGGTGCCCTTCATATACTATCCTTGGATTTTTGCATGCTGCATTCATGATACCCTCCTTCAAAGTAAATTTATGCAGTTTATATATAATATCTCTGGGCCTGTCCATACTCTGATTGGTGAGAGACGTTGTACGATGCACTCTATTTCAATAACCTCTGGGGCTTGCGCCCCCAGTATTTGACGAAACAACTCAGTCACCAATGGTGCTAGATCTGCAGCCCCATTTCTCTCGTTTAAACCTCTTATACAGATATTCTGCCTGCGTGTTCTGTTTTCTTGATCATCAGTTTGATCTAGTAGTGAAATTTTTTTTTTTTCCTCATATTCCTTTATTACTTCTTGAGTGTCCACCACTGCTTGCTTGATATCATCCTGGGACATCTCAATTTCTTCCACTCTGCGTCCCAAAGCTGTTGTTTCCTCCCTAACCTCTTCAACCATTTGTTTACAGGACGCTTCCACCATAGAGATAAGCAATTGTATGTCATTTTTAGTGGGGAGAGATCTCAAGTGCTCTCTAAGTTCCTTATCCAGATTTATCTTCACTATTTCAGGTTGGTGTGTTTCTTGCTCTGTACTGGGGGATTGGGTCATGGGGGTCTTAAGGGTCCATTGCTGTTTCTGTGCTTCTATGTCACTATTAGCCGCTTCCATATCTCCTCCATTCAGCTCACTCCAGCCTCCACCCTCCCCAGCCCTCTCCCCTGACACAGTTCTGGGTTCCAATCCCCCATTTCCCCTTGTATCTTGTCCCCCACGTCCTCCTTCCAGCTTTTGGCCATCTCTGTGGTTCTCATTGTAACTCAGTCCCATCACTTCATGGTTACCTTGCTCATGACATACCCCGCTCTCGGCCCTCTCCGCTCCCCCCTCAGCCAAGTCTCCCATCCTCCTTAGGCTCCGCTGGCCCTTCAATGGTGTCTCCTCACCTTGTTTCTGGCTGCTTCGGGTGTCTGACCCCACAGACCTCACCCCTCCATGTCCTGACAGCCTCCGTTCAGCCTTGCTTTGTTCTATGCTCTGCGGTGATAGGTAGGCTTTCATAGTGCCCGACTGTGCCTTCCCCTTTCCACAGGGGGGTAAGGCATGACGTCTTCGGGCCGACATCTCTTGGCTGAGAAGGGAAATCTCGTGGAAGGGAGGGGGTTGCTCTTCGATGCCGGTGCTCTCCACTTCCCGTCCCTCCGTGCCGGCGTCCCTGGCTGCTCTCTCCCGGCTCTTTCTCTCCTTTAAATGTAGCTGGCAATGGGGATAGACGAGCTACCACCAAGGCATCTCTGTGTCCGTTGCCCCTGGGACGGCGTCTCCGGTGACTCTTCCCCCAGCTGGAGGCGATACGCTGTGGGCAGAGAGGAAGGAGCTATCGTGCAGGCTCAACGCTCCTCGTGTCTCTCAGAGCCCGGGAACCTCCGCACGCTCACGCAGCGCGCCCTCTCTCCATACCACGCCCCCCGGTAAAAACTATTCTAATATGTGCAGCAACATCCACACACACATAGGACACCCAACGTTAGAGATGATTTATTCTTCCAAAGCAAATACACTTTTTCAAACTGGTACTGACTAGTATTCCAATGTTTCTCTTCTCCCTCAGTTTTTCTCCATCACGCAGAGATGGAAAGGGAGGGTCAAACAAGGATGCTATGCAGGTAACTGACAACCTCCTTATCAACTGCTGATGTCATTGGTTGTTAGGAGGTTGGCAGCTAGAAGGTCCTGATGGTGTACATTGAAAATCCGTGGCTTTCTGTAACTGAAAGGCAGGCTTCGTGCACCTGCCAGCTTGTATACAATTTTTGGGCAATTTTTAGGCATTTTGCCAAGGCACCCCTGCAGAGACCGTCAGGCACCCCGGTTGAAAAAAGCTGGTCCAAAAAACTGTGACTGACCTAATTCTTTACTTACTCATTTATGCGCATAATACTATTTACTGCAACCTAGGACATTATATTGGGTTAATTTACCTCTAACCAGTCTGATGTTTGCTTAATACTGAACCTTAGTTATGTGCAGGGTATCCATATTTGAGGTTGTTCTCAGAGATGAGGCAGAAGAACAGAGGACCCAATCTACCCAGCGGCTCCTGAAGGGGTAGCACTTTGCTACTTTCACACTGGGACCGCACCGCGTTAATGGTAAAGCGCCGCTCATTTTGGCGGCACTTTACTGTCATTTTAGCAGTGCTTTTCGGCCACTAGCGGGGCGCTTTTAACCTTTTTAAGCTTTTCAGGCCCTTAGGAAGCTCTGCCCATGCATTCCAATGGGCAGGGACGGTTTAGGAGCGCTGCAGCGCTCCCAAAACACCCCAAAGATGCTGCTTGCAGGACTTTTTGTAATGTCCCGCAAGCGCACCGCCCCAGTGTGAAAGCATTCGGGCTTTCACACTGGGGTGGCATGGGAGGCGGTTTTCAGGCACTTTACAGGTGCTATTTTTAGCACTAAACGCCTGAAAATGCCTTCAGTGAGAACGTAAACTTAATATATTTTTAAATTCCGCTAGTGAATGTGAATTGTTTTGCTATCATTCATATGCAAGTCCCCATATGGCAAAACTCATACTGGAAAAGCTTGGGGCAGGACTGGGAGCCAATCAGCAAATTTGCTAATCAGAGGAAAGAGCAAAGTAAGCAAACAAACAGATGACCTCATCAGATTACTGCTGCTCTTTTTTTTTACTGTCCACTCATCTGGCTAGGTGGAGAGAGAGAACACCACTGTCTACACCGGTAGCAGAGGAGATGGTGTAATGCACCTGGCTGTTGTGTGGCAGGTAAAACAGCTCCTAAATTTGCATGTCTAGCTGTTTGCCTGCAGTTCAAAAATGAAGGTATGTACTTTAAAACATAAAAAAAAAATTAGACGAGAAAGGCAGAATTATTAGATTTGCTGCACTTACTGAAATTTTGTAATTACTTGTCTTTTCAACCCTCCACCAGATTCAATGCCAGTACTAGTTACACCATTTACTCCAGAATTTCCAGGACCCAAGGAAATCAATAAAGAAGCAGCAAGTATTTATCCAGTTTGCCGTCATCCATTTTTTTTATGCACGCAAGAATTGGGTGCTAAGAAAGTGGCAAGTGCTGCAGCAAAAACTGGGCATGACTACATTGTTTAGGAGACGGTGCTCAAATTGGAAGGAAGTGGTACAGTGCACTTTGAAAGTAGGAACAGGTGCCAAGAATCAATTACAGGAGACAGGGTGGCACCATGCATTGTCCATGCAGACATAATAACAAACTAAGAAGTGCTATTGTTCAGAATCCATGGTATATCTTGAATCACACCCAGCATATAAAACAAGAGAAGTGCTATTGTTCAGGGTGGTCCATACATAAACAATAAGAACAGATACTGAGAATTAAACCCAGCATACAAGGCAGGAGAAGTGCTACTGTACAGCATCCTCATATACACAGAATAAGAACAGATACCAAGAATTATACTCAGCACATGGAAAATATTAGGGGAGTCACGTTACCATATAGAGAACAAAACAATATAGAGAATTATATCCAAGAGAAGTAATACTGTGAAATGACCTTACAGAAATGTTGGCTAAGTAATGTACTGGTACGTCGCCTAGCACATGTGCAGTAGCGCAATCCCTGGGGCACGCAGCGGCACAATTCTGTGAATCCAGGTGGACACAGCAGATCACCAGGCTCGATACATGGCCACTGTGAGCGGTCAGGGTATCATGTGATTGCTATGATTGGCCATAGTGATCACGTGATTACAATGTAAACAAGACAGCCATGAATGGCTTACATTCATGACTGTTTCGCTTACTGTTGCGATGTAGTGATTGACCCACAGCTATCAGATGGTACCTGGGCCAATCACAGCATCCTGTAACATGCAATTAGCTGTAGCCAATCATAGCATGTCAACAGTAAGCAAGCTATCATTAAATGGAAAGCCATTCATGAATGACAGTTAACTATTGCTTATAACAGTGATCATCACTATTATAAGCAATAACAGTGTAAAAACAAAATCCCCACTCACCCCCTCCCCCATTTATTACTCTGATTAAAGTATGTATAAAAAAAAATAAGAAAAGAAAAAAAATGTTTAAAAGTTGAACAAAAAATAATTTACATTTTTTTTTTAACATACTGTCATCAGTATCAGTCTGTCAGTATTCCTGATCATTGCCACGCCAGTCACATGATGATGCTGTTCTGCACTGGTGACAGTATGTAAAAAAAAAAAAAAATATTTCATTTCTCAATTTTTAAAAAAATTTGGACAAAAAATTACAACTTCAAAAAACTTGCAATGCCGCTTACTAAATACCTTGGGCTGTCTACTTTCCAAAAGGATTAATTTTGGGGGGTATTTGTACCGTCCTGGCATTTAGAGCTTCGAGAAATGAAATAGGCCATCAGTACATCCGGACTGATTAATTTTTTAATATATATACCATAGTTTGTAGATTTATAACTTTCACTCACACAGACTAAATAATATACACTGATTTGGGTTATTTTTTTTACCAGACTACAGTTTGGCCTAAATTTATGAAGAAACATTATTTGTTTGTGAAATTTTATAACAGTACCTAAGAAAAACATGATTTTTTTTCAAAATATTCTGTATTTTTTTCATTTATATAGCAAAAAAAAAAAAAATAGCTGTGGTGATTAAATGCCATCAAAATAAAGCTCTATTTGTGTGAAAAAAATATATATAAATTTGCGTACAGTGTTGCATGACCCAGCAATTGCCAGTTAAAGTAAAACAGTACTGAATAGAAAAAAATGCCCTGGTCATGAATGGGGTAAAACTGACAGGGGAGGAGAGACAGATCTGCTGTTCCTAGTGATTAGGAACAGTGTTCTCTCTCTTCCTCCAGTCAGTCCCATGCCCCCACAGTTAGAAACACCTCTCTAGGGAACACATTTAACCCCTTGATTGTCCCTAGTGTTAACCCCTTTCCTGCCAGCGACATTTACACAGTAATCAGTGCATTTTTATAGCACGGATCACTGTATAAATGTCAATAGTCCCAAAAATGTGTCAAAAGTGTCAGATTGTCCACCGCAATGTCGCATTTCCGCTAAAAATCGCAGATTGCCGCTATTACTAGTTAAAAAAAGAAAATAATAAAAATGGCATAAATCTATCCCCTATTTTGTAGGCGCTATAACTTTTGCACAAACCAATCAATATACGCTTATTGCGATTTTTTTTTTACCAAAAATATGTACAAGAATACACATTGGTGTAAAATGATGAAAATATATATATATATATATATATATATATATATATATATATATATATATTTATTTATTTTTTTTATTTGGGATATTTAAAACGCAGAGATGATCAAATATCACCAAAAGAAAGCTCTATTTTTTGGGAAAAGAGGACATCAATTTTGTTTGGGTGCAACGTCGCACGTCCACGCAATTGTCAGTTAAAGCGATGCAGTGCCGTCTCGTAAAAAAAATGGCCTGGTCATTAAGGTGGCAAATCCTTCCCTTTAAGTGGTTAAAGCAGTATTAAATCCAAAAACAAAACATATGTATATTGCAGCTTAACATTTTGTAAATGTGGTGGCTGCATCAGATTTTTTTTTTAGATTTTTTCCCTTAATTTTCTCCTAGTGATCCTGCTAGTAACACACATCCTGTCTTAGTGTGGCTGCACGTTGGATAGAGGAGCAGTTGAGGCACCTTTAAACATCAGCTTTGTCATTGTAGGCATAGGATAATGTTTAGCAGGTGTATAGTGTGCACAGTGTAGCAGGTTTAAATGGACTTGACAACAAAGTTAACAAATTAAAGCCAAACTCCTGCTAACTTTTTTCAAGCAGTTAAAGTGATACTAAAGACTTGCTTTTTTTGTTTAAAAATAACAAACATGTCATACCTACCTCCTCTGTGTAATGGTTTTGAACAGAGCAGCCCAGATCCTCCTTTTTTCAGGTCCCTTGCTGGTGCTCCTGGTCCCTCCCTCCTTCCAAGTGCCCCCACAAAAGCAGCTTGCTATGGGGCACCTGAGCCAAGCCGCTGCTCTGTGTGTCTATTCAGACAATGACGCCTGCTGTTTGTGTCAGCCAATCAGGAGGGAAAGCCTGGACAGCCGAGTCTCTCGTGCAACATTGCTGGATCAAGATGGGGCTTAGGTAAGTATTAGGGGGGCTGGAATAAAAAAATAAAACCTTCTGCCTTTAGAACCAATTTAAAGAAACCTTTTTTTTTATTTTGGGATAAAGTTTTTAACTATTTATAATAGCTGACAATTGTAAGTACACCTGTCAGTGTTACATGGTTTGTCCCAATCCTCTAAGTGACGATTCACACATATGTGATGACAGGCACCGCATGTGATTCACACCGCATTGCTGTGCAGATCACATGCGATGTCTGTGCAATGCAAGTTTCAGCCATACCCTTTTTTTGGTCTACACTGGAATGGAATTGCGTGGGTGTTCACACCTATGCAATCCGATTTGGCACCATTTGACAATTCGCACTATGATATGCGAACTGATCTGGGTGGTTTGAAATGATTTCAGTTATTATGGACTTGATTTGATTGATTTTTTTTGGTATAAGATCACTGAATTTATTTGTGTTTTGTCATATTTTTATATTTGCTTTTATTATTTACTATTGGTAAATTGATATATTCACTTTGGATTTGTTTAAGTATCTATCTTGGTACCAGCCATTAGATTGTGAGCGCACTTAGTGTAATCCTTTTAGCTTATTACACTGATATTAGTGTTTTTTGTTGTAGCTGCAATTTAAGGCACTTTATTAGCTCTCTAGCGCGGTTTTCTTTTTTTTCCTTTATATGTAGGTAAAAGCCATATTCATTACTATACATGTTATAAAAACACAAATGAGGTGTACATTGATTATCTAACTGAAGTCTTATGTTCACCACATGTTGGTGATTTAATATACACACACACACACACACACACAACACCCTGCTATTATCCAGGCACTGTATTCTGATAATAGAGGTTTTATGATGACAGATCCCTATGAGTGTCTAAGCAAGCGCACAAGACACACATGATGACTTGTTAGTAATTAGGGTGGAATAAGCGTGTTTTTTCTCTAATTTACAGTGGTTTCTCGGAATGCTTTGCATTGCTGTAGAAAGTGAAAGATGCTGGATACATTCCTAACACGTTAGCACAAGCTTTCCTACAACTTCTAGAATGGAAACCCAATCTGAATCAACACTGTAAAAAAGATGGTAGATGTGGTTGTATGATGTCAATGTTTTATACCATTGCATGATCACGCCCAGGGGCGTTGCTAGGTCTACAAAAGATCTGGGGCTAGAGCCCATAGCAGCGTAGTAAGAAAGTCATACGCTTGGGCGGGCATACACATGTCTATACAGTAATATACGTGTGGGTGTATATATGTCCCCAGAGAGCCCCCCGCTTACATCAGGGTACTCAGAGAGCCCCCCCTTACATCACCTTACATCAGGGTCCCCAGAGAGCCTCCTCCTTACATCAGAGTCCTCAGAGAGCCTCCCCCTTCCATCGGGTACCCAGAGGGCCCCCCCACTGACATCAGGGTTCCCAGAGAGGCCTCCTTACATTAGGGTCCCCAGAGAGCCTCCCCCTTAAATCTGGGTCCCCAGAGAGCCTCTCCCTTACATCAGGGTCCCCAGAGAGCCTCCCCTCCCCTTGGGGACCCCTGCAGAGACTCGGGGCTATTGGCCACAGATTCGGGGCTATAGCCCCAAAAGCCACCCCCTAGCAACGCCCCTGATCACGCCTGTATACAAAGTAGCACAAAATGTCAGCTCAGAAGTAGAATAATAGATCTTACACATTTGGATACAATTCGGAAATGAAGTTCCAGGCATTCACTACCGGGCGGGGGCTGGATGGCGCTCTTGTGCCCTCCAACTGCAGCTAAACGCCAGAACCTCATGCACTGGGGCTAAACGCTGTGTGCATGGAGCCCAACTATTTAAAAGTAAGCTTTACAAAATCAAAAGTGCAAACCCACATTTCATATAGAAACTTCAACTGACAGGTTCTTAAAATGTATTTCCACTTTTGCAGCCAAATTGGGTTAACACCTATGTTGTACTGAATTGGCTGCCCCAGCCAGTTCTGACACTTTTTCACATACATGTCAAAATCAGCATTTTTTATTTATTTTTTGCTAGATAATTATTTAGAACCCCCAAACATTATATTTTGTCTAAATGCAAAGGTCCTGGAGAGAAAAAAAAAAAAGGTGGTTATTGCAATTTTTTAATGTCACATGATATTTACGCATCAGTTTATCAAACGCAAATTTTTAGGAAAAACACACTTTAATGAATTTAAGTGCACACAAACACAAAATAATACCCATTTGTTTGATAAAATATAAAAGATGATGTTACACCTAGTAAATAGATACCAAACATGTCACACTTTATGCTGGGTTCACACCTATGGATTTCCCCGCATCCAATTCACATGACAGGAGATTGTGACTGGCTCTCTATGGAGCTGGTTCACATATGTCCGCGGCTGCGGAGCGGGGAGAACAGGAACGCTGTGCATATTTGGCTCCATTTCAGGGCCGAATTCAAACAAAAATTTGGCCCTGATTCGTCCCTGAAACAGAGAACAGGGACCCACCGGACCCCTGCTGCGAGCCGCATCCATCGGAGGTGTGAACCCAGCCTTGTGCACTGCGGTGGAATGGGCAGAAACTATGGTATATAAATCTCCATAGGTGATGCTTTAACCACTTCAGTACAGTGTACTTTCACCCCCTTCCTGCCCAGGCCAATTTTTAGCTATCGCATTTTGAATGATAATTGCGTGGTCATGCAACACTGCACCCATATGAAGTTTTTATCCTTTTTTCACACAAATAGGAGCTTTCTTTTAGTGGTAGTTAATTACCACCGAGGTTTATTTTTTTGCTAAATAAATTAAAAAAGGCAGAGAATTTAGAAAAATAAGCGCAATTTCTTTGTTTATGCTATAAAATTTTGCAAATAAATAATCTCTTCATAAATTTAGGCCAAAATGTATTCTTCTACATTTCTTTGGTGAAAATAACCCAAATTCGAGTATATTATTTAGTCTGTAGGAAAGTTAGAGAATCCGCAAACTATGGTATATACAGTATCTGAAAGTTGATCAATCCTGATGTACTGACGGCCTCTCATTTCTCACCTCATTTCATTTCTTGAAGCCGAAAAACACTAGGAGAGTACAAATACCCCCCAAATGACCCCTTTTTGGAAAGTAGACTGTCCAAGGTATTTAGTAAGAGGCATGGTGAGTTTTTTGGAGTTGTGATTTTGTGCCAAATTTTTGGGGAAATTGAAGAAATTTTCCTTTTTTTTTCTTTTACATACTATCACTAGTGCAGTACAGCATTATCATATAACTGGTGTGGCGGTGATCAGGGACACTGACTGGTGACAGTATGTAAAAAAACAAATGTTATTATTTTTTATTACATTTCTTTTTTTTTTTCTTTTTTTAACACACTGTGACCTGAGCATTACAGTGTTACCATAATAACACTGTACTACTCTGGGGAAGTGATAAATATTTTTTTACACTTTATGATTGTTTATACTAGTTAATCTCACTGGTGTAAGCAACTGTTTTTACTGAATGAAACTGATTAATGTGTGTGTGTTTATTGTTGTGATTAGCTGTGATTGGCCAAAGCTAGTCACACGGTACAGATGGGCTGTGATTGGCCCTGTGTGTATGTGATCACTGTGACCAATCAGACCTAGCAACACAATTGTAAACAATAAATGACATGAAAGGAACTAAACCATTGTTTACAATTGTCATGTGACCTGCTTTGATTGGTCACAGTGATCACATGATAAAGGCAGCTGGCCGGTACAATAATCAGTCATTGGCTGTGTCCGGTGGACACAGCTGGTGACAAGGGGCACGGGTGAGGCACGTTTCGGGAGGATGTCATATGATGTCCATCCAGAACAAATGTCCAGCTCTGCTGTCATTTGACAAGAGGCTGTGTGGGAAGTAGTTAAAAGATTTTACAGGTTACCAGTGTAGAGGTAAACAGAAGAGCTGGTACTAGAGGTATTGCTCTCACTCTGATGTTTGTGGCTATACCTCAATGGTGTGGTGTGATCACTGTTTACATATGCATGCGGGACTTACATATGTGTTCGCAAATGTACAGAAGCACGGGGCAGGGGCACTTTACATTTTTTTAAATTTAAATTGTATTATTTATTTATTTCAATATTTTTTTTACACTCTACTTTTCAGTTTATTATTTTTTTATTGAACTTTATTGCTATCATAAGGGATGAACAACAATAGTTTTTGACAGTCTCTTTAAATCTTTTTAAATTAGCTTTAATGCTATCACAAGGGATGAAGAGCATCCCTTGTAATAGCATGGGCAGTGACAGGTACTCTTTAGAGAGAGATCTGGGGTCTAGTAGACAATTGTTTACAATTGTCATGTGACCTACTGTAAATGGTCACAGTGATCACATGATACTGGTAGCAGGCTGGTACACTGATCAGTCTTCGGCTGTGTCCGGTGGACACAGCTGGTGACAAGGGGCACAGGTGAGCCACATTTCGGGAGGATGCCATATGATGTCCATCCGGAACAACGAATGTCTCGCCCTGCTGTCATTTGACAATAGGCTGTGTGGCAAGTAGTTAAAAGCCTTTACAGGTTACCAGTGTAGAGTTAAACAGGAGAGCTGGTACTAGAAGTATTGCTCTCACTCAGATGTTTGTGGATATATCTCAATGGTGTGGTGTGATCACTGTTTAAATTTGTGTGCGGGACTTACGTATGTGTTCGCAAATGTACGGAAGCACGGGGCGGGGGCACGTTACATATTTTAAATTTCATATTTTATTATTTATTTATTTCAATTACTTTTTTACACTCTACCTTTCAATTTATAATGTTAGTGGCATGGCCTCAGGTGGAAGGTCTGCAGTGTGTGCTGTTCAGCCTGTTAAATAAAGTTAACTGGGTTGTCAGGATGTCATCGGTGTGCGACCCATTTTCTTTGATTTGTGAAAAACATTTATTACTTTTTTACATCCAGCTTTCCACATGTGAGAGGAACATGTTCTGAGCATCACAAACAGATTCTCAGAATCACAAAAGAGACTGGGGAAACTGGTTGGTGCTCCACAACAATTAAAACTAAATGAAAAACTGAAATGCTAGTGTAACCCTAATGTATGAATCTCAAGGTTTAATCAATCATTTTGGTTGTTGTGAAACTTTAAGGGCCACACCATGGCAATGCATTCGCTGGTACTGGTCATTTTAAATAAAATTATATCATCTGAGTTGAAGCAAATGACGGAGTAGATGTATAGGGCACAGAGGCAAATCAGGCACATGGTAAGTGCCCAAGGAATACCCAAAAACACCCTAATGGAGAGAGAGACCCTGGTAAATTGGTGCAATAGCTAGAGAGCCACAAATGAGAAGCAACAATAATAAGAGTTTCCGCAGAGCTGGCCAAATTTGACAACACTGGTATCAACCTTCATCTCTTTTACAAATTCATTTTACTGATTTTAATTAGACTTGTTTTTTATGTGTGCCGACTTTTGTACAGTGCAAGGGCTTAGCCAATCAATTATTACATGGCGAGCCAAAATTCCATACAACTAAACTGAGCCTGGTTCATCTGAATGGATCAAAGGTACATAGCAGTGATATGTATTTTAAGTGCACTTGTATTCTTCTTTTGATGTCCCGTTAATTTGCTCTGCAGCATTCTATTCACTGAACAAAATGAGGTCCTGTTAGCACCTGCCTCCATCCAGAACAAGCGGGTTTCTAAATGTGCCTTGGCTTTGGTACAAATTTTAAGGGTGTGTGTCCAATTCTGCATACAATAAGACTCTTTCTGGCTTGGGAACACCAGCAGGGGAAATCTGGGTAATCTGCATCTAAGCATTATTATCAAGAAGGTAGTTTACAGACTTTGTTAAACCACAAATAACTCTTTTAACATACTTGATGTGTGTTTTTTGGTTTCTCAGTGAACCAGTTTTAAAATTAACTTGTGATCAGTTTAAGTATCCAAAACCACAGGCGGACTTGCTGTATAAAGAAGGAACATAAAGGGGCCTGCTCAGAAAGTCTCATACTGAAGAACTACAAAGGCGCCCCGGAAACTTGAAGGGCACAAATATGCATGCACGAAGGTCAGGAACTGATTCGTCGCAATTTGTAGAGTTCTCTGGAAAATGTGAAACCTTGTGACAAAGGTTTTCCTCTCAACCAAATGTCTGCCTGTATGAACACTAAAAGAAAATTCTAAGTATTAAAGCAAAAGACCCAATTTAACCACTTGCCTACTGGGCACTTAAACCCCCCTCCTGCCCAGACCAATTTTCAGCTTTCAGTGCTCTCACACTTTGAATGACAATTACTCAGTCATGTAATACTGTACCCAAATGAATTTTTTGTCCTTTTTTTCATTCAAATTGAGCTTTCATTTGGTGGTATTTGATCACCTCTGGGTTTTTTATTTTTTGTGCTACAAATGAAAAAAGACTGAAAATTTTGAAAAAAAAAATGCATTTTTCTTAGTTTCTGCAATAAAATTTTGCAAATTATTAATTTTTCTTCATAAATTTTGGCCACAATTTATACTGCTACATATCTTTGGTAAAAATAACCCAAATTAGTGGATATTATTTGGTCTGTGTGAAAGTTAGAGAGTCTACAATCTGTGGTGCAAATCATAAAAAATTGATCACACCTGATGTACTGGTGGCCTATCTCATTTTTTGCGACCCAAACAAGCCAGGAAAGTAAAAATACCCCCCAAAATTAATCAAGGTAACAAAATACATTCTGCTAATCCTCCTAAGTATGGCGATACCACATGTGTGGGACTTTTTCACAGCCTAGCCACATACAGAGGCCCAACATGCAGGGAGCATCATCAGGTGTTCTAGGAACATAAATTAAACATCTAACTTGTTGGCTACCTCTTACACTTTTGAAGGCCCTGGAGCACCAGGACAATGACACGTGACACTGATACGTGGCACTGATGACAGATGCACTGATACGTGGCACTGATGATGCACTAATGCATCCCACTGGGTAATAAATTTAAAAGAGCGAGCAAAAGTCCTGGATGGCTTAACTCCAATGTAAAAATGCATATAAAAGCAAAGGAGAAGGCCTTCAAAAAATACAAGGTTGAGGGATCATCATCAGCATTCAGACTTTATAAAGAATGCAAGGGTGCAATAAGGACGGCTAAGATAGAACATGAAAGACATATAGCGGAGGAGAAAAAGAATCCCAAGAAATTTTTTACATATGTAAACAGTAAAAAAGGGAGGACAGACCATATTGGCCCCATAAGGAATGAGGAAGGACATCTGGTTACAAAGGATGGGGAGATGGCGAAAGTATTGAAGTTATTCTTCTCTTCAGTCTTCGAGGGAATCGGGGGGCTTCAGTAACCAAAACTGTAGTGTTTATCCTCATGACACATCACAGGAAGCACCTCCATGGTTAACAGAGGACAGAATTAAAATTAGACTTGAGAAACTTAACATTAATAAATCACCGGGACCAGATGGCTTGCACCCGAGGGTACTTAGGGAACTCAGTCAAGTAATTGCCAGACCATTGTTCATAATTTTTACTGACAGTCTACTGGCTGGAATGGTATTAGCTGATTGGAGAAAAGCCAATGTAGCACCAATATTTAAAAAGGGACCAAAATATATCCCTGGGAATTACAGGCCAGTTAGCCTAACATCAATAGTATGTAAACTCTTGGAGGGGATGATAAGGGACTATATACAAGATTTTAGTAATGAGAACGGTATCATTAGCAGTAATCAGCATGGATTCATGAAGAATCGTTCTTGCCAAACCAATCTACTGACCTTCTATGAGGAGGTGAGTTGCCAGCTAGATAAAGGAAGGCCCGTAGACGTGGTGTATCTGGATTTTTCAAAAGCATTTGTCACAGTTCCCCATAAACATTTACTGTACAAAATAAGGTCCTTGGCATGGACCATAAGGTGAGTACATGGAATGAAAACTGGCAACAAGCACAAGTTCAGAGGGTGGTGATAAATGGGGAGTACTCGGAATGGTCAGAGGTGGGTAGTGGGGTCCCCCAGGGTTCTATGCTGGGACAAATCCTATTTAATTTGTTCATAAACGACCTGGAGGATGGGGTAAACAGTTCAATCCCTGTATTTGCGAACAATACTAAGCTAAGCAGGGCAATAACTTCTCCGCAGGATATGGAAACCTTGCAAAAAGATCTGAACAAATTAATGGGGTGTGCAACTATATGGCAAATGAGGTTCAATGTAGAAAAATGTAAAATAATGCATTTGGGTGGCAAAAATATGAATGCAATCTATAAACTGGGGGGAGAACCTCTGGGGGAATCTAGGATGGAAAAGGACCTGGGCGTCCTAGTAGATGATGGGCTCAGCAATGGCATGCAATGCCAAGCTGCTGCTAACAAAGCAAACAGTATATTGGCATGCATTAAAAAGGGGATCAACTCCAGAGATAAAACGATAATTCTCCTGCTCTACAAGACTCTGGTCTGGCCGTACCTAGAGTATGCTGTCCAGTTCTGGGCACCAGTCCTCAGGAAGTATGTACTGGAAATGGAGCAAGTACAAAGAAGGGCAACAAAGCTAATAAAGGGTCTGAAGGATATTAGTTATGAGGAAAGGTTGCGAGCACTGAACTTATTCTCTCTGGAGAAGAGACGCTTGAGAGGGGATATGATTTCAATATACAAATACTGTACTGGTGACCCCACAATAGGGATAAAACTTTTTCACAGAAGGGAGTTTAACCACTTCAATACAGGGCACGTATACACCTTCCTGCCCAGACCAATTTTCAGCTTTCAGTGCTGTTGCAGTTTGAATGACAATTGCGCGGTCATACAACACTGTACCCAAACTAAACTTTTATCATTTTGTTCCCTCAAATAGAGCTTTCCTTTGGTGGTATTTGATCACCTCTGCGGTTTTATTTTTTGCTAAACAAATAAAAAAAGACCGAAAATTTTGAAAAAAATAAAAGTTTTGCTTTTGTTTCTGTTATAAAATTTTGTAAATAAGTAAGTTTTCTCTTTCACTGATGGGTACTGATAAGGTGGCACTGACAGGCACTGATAAGGTGGCACCGATGAGGTGGCACCAATGAGCGGGCACCGACGGGCACTGATATGCAGCACTGATGGGCCCTAGTAGGCGGCACTGATGGGTGGCACTGATATGCAGCACTGATGGGCATTGATAGGCGGCACTGATGGGCACTCATGAGTGGCACAGGTGGGCACTGATGGGCACTGATGGTCACTGAAAAGCTGCAAAGATGGGTTTTTATGGGTGGCACTGATAGGAAGCACTGCTGGGCACTGCTGAGCACTGATAGGCAGTACTGCTGGGCACTGATGGGCACTGATAGGCGGCACTTATGGGCATTGATACGTGGCACTGATGGGCACTGATACGCGGCACTGATATGAGGCACTGATAGGCATCCCTGGTGGCACTGGCAGTGGTAGGCATTGTGAGTGGGCACTGATTGGCAGCTGCCTGGGCATTGATTGGCAGCTGCCTGGGCACAGATTAGTATTTCCCTGGGGATCTAGGGGGGGCATACCTGGTGGTCAAGTGTGGATGGCCATCTTGGTGGTCCTGGGCGGCATGATGGTGGTCCTGGGTGGGATTCGAGGGGGGGCTGTGCTGATAAACAATCAGCACAGACCCCCCCTGTCAGGAAAGCAGCCGATCAGCTCTCCTCTACTCGTGTCTGTCAGATGCGAGTGAGGAAAAGCCGATCACTGGCTCTTCCTATTTACATCGTGATCAGCCGTGATTGGACACGGCTGAACACGTGGTAAAGAGTCTCCTTTAGAGACTCTTTACCTAGATCGGAGTTGCGGTGTGTCAGACCGAAACACCGCAGCAACGATCGCCTTGATACACGCCCCAGGGGGCGCCCAGCGGCTTATTACTCTGAGGACATCATATGACGCCCAGTCAGGTTATTGAAACCACTTTGCCGCCGTCATTCTGATATATGGCGGGCGGCAAGTGGTTAGCAAGACTTGTGGCCACTCATTAAAATTAGAAGAAAAGAGGTTTAACCTTAAACTACGTAGAGGGTTCTTTACTGTAAGAGCGGTAAGGATGTGGAATTCCCTTCCACAGGTGGTGGTCTCAGTGGGGGGGGGGGCATTGATAGTTTCAAGAAACTATGAGATAAGCACCTGAACGACTGCAACATACAGGGATATACAATGTAATACTGGCATATAATCACACACATAGGTTGGACTTGATGTACTTGTGTCTTTTTTCAACCTCACCTACTATGTAACTATGTAACTATGACACTGATGTGGCATTGATGACAGATGGCACGTGACACCGATGTGGCCCTGATGACAGATGGCACTAATACGTGGCACTGATGGCACATGGCACTGATGACAGATGGCACTAATACGTGGCACTGATGGCACGTGACACTAATGTGGCACTGATGACAGATGGCACTAATACATGGCACTGATGACACGTGGCACTGATAACAGATGGCACGTGACACTGACAGGTGGCACTGATGACAGATGGCACTGACAGGTGGCACTGGGGAGAGATGGCACTGACAGGTACTGTGGGCACTGTATTTACTGTGTTTTACTTAGTGTTCACACACAATCTGCAGCACAGACGCTCTACCTCCTCACACGCTGTCTCTGTGAGGGAGAGATGATCTCATGTGTTTACAGGAGATCATCTCCCATTGGACATGTCGATCGAGTGCTAAATGGCCGCTGTGATTGGCCATTTAGCACGATCTGTGATTGGCTGTGTCCAAGGGGCACGGCCAACACAGATTTTCCCTCATGCGCGCCTGCGGCGATGCGCAGGGAACAAGTAAACAGGAAGATGTCCAGGGACGCTCTCCAGGCAATTCAGCGCCGCGCTGTAGCCGTCTTTCGGCTATAGCGCGGGCAAGGAGTGGTTAAAGCCTAAGTTTTTTTTTGTTTTTGTTTATATCAGCACAAGGGATGGTACTTACATTGAATGAACAGTGTCCCTTGTGCTGGTGGTGAATGATAGGTCGGCCTTCTCAACCCATAGATAGTAGTTCAAAGTAAGCACTGTCCCTTGTGCTGCTTAAAAAAAAAAAAAAAAAACAACAACCTAAATGTAGGCTTTAAATAAACATAGAATGGTAATGCAACAAGCCAGCACAGATAATGTAAAGTAAAGTATGTAAGCAAGTGCGGTCTGCTTTCTACACTGCAGGTGGCACTCCTCCGCAGCGGTACCGCAGCTAGAGAGGAAGTCAAAAGGAACACAGTTCCTCTATGGTTTCCTGGGTTACTGGGGAGGCACCCAATTGGATGCTGCCGCCCCATGTGACCCTGGCGGCCATCTTGGGATAGGCAGAGCCTACTTAAGGCCCTTGCTCCCAGGTTTAGTGCACTTTATAGAGTCGACAGTGTAGGGTAGGGTACCCTGCCTGTTAGGGACAGTATTAGAGGTAGAGAAAGATTCCTGATGAAGAGGGAAAGCGTAGGGTTGCAACTCCTTTGGACATCTTCCTGCTTGGGCATCAGACGGCCAGGCCACATTCCGACCCCCTAATAGATCAATCACAAACCTGTCAATCCGGGTGATAATTGTCATCTTCACACCTTTGGAAACCTCAAGTGTACCCGTTTGGGCAGGTGTCCCTCTGGGTTGTTATGAACTGTCACTGCATTACTTCAATACAAGTAGCTGCACTTTGTTGAACTAATCATAACACATATATACAATCGGGTTTCACAGTTGATATACAGTAGAGTGTACAGATACAATTAAACAGACACACAGTTCATGGTGTCATTATTTACAAAACATCTGAAGGAAGAACCTTTATTACCCACAGTATCCAATTAGGTTCTCCCATTCATTTGAACCTAATGCACTGGAAAAGTCATAATTTCACTCCCTATTGACAAAAACTACTCAGACATTTTGATAAACGATGGATATAGAGATACCGGTACTTTCATCAGGTTTAAACTTTTAACCGTTTCCCAAACGGCTCACGTATATATACTGCGGCACAATGGCACTGCTGGGCGAAACCCTGTATGGGTACGTCTTCCCCTTTAAAAGCAGGCAGAATGTGTGTGCGTGCGCCCGCTGCACGGTGGGGAACCGATGCGCGTGGCCGGCGGACGCGATCGCCACCGGCCACGCGCGATCGCGTGCACGAGAGCCAGCACGGGGATTTGTGTGTGTGATAATGTGTAATATATATATGTAGAGTTACCCTTTAAGATCAAACCCCAACTTAATTTAGTTTATGACAATAAAGTGGCATTTAAATGGTGCAGATGGCTAAACAGTAAATTAGAAAGCATGCACACTAGAATTTTAATTTGCAATTCCAAATCAAAGCCAATGGATACAATTAATTACACAGCCCATAGAAAGAAAATAACGTCTAGCCTAGATTCCATTCTAATTTTTATACCTTCTAGAAAACACGACAGCAGTTAATGCAGCCCCCCCAACCCCCCATTATACTTACCTGAGCCTGATCTTGATCCAGTACTGTGCATGAGAGCAGAGACTCTTTCGGCTCTCTCCCCCCTCATTGGCTCAGAGACATCAAATGGCAGGAAAAGTACTGCAGTGAAAATCTGGATTAAACCTGAATAGATCAGCAAAATATTTTTTTTTTATCTTTAATGAGCAATTTAACATTATCTTGTTTCTTTGGTTAAAGTTGAGCTTTAGGGCCAGCCAAACATGGTTCGAATCCCCATGCAGTGCAGATGGACCCTGCTGCCCAGGCCTCCCCGGATCCTGAGGAGGGAAGCTGGCAGTGCTGCAGGGGATGTTTTGGGATGAGGAGTGGGGGAAGGGGCTGGTAAATGTATCATTTATCAGCCCCTTCCTTTTCTGAATGAACAGTAGCGATCACTCACTGTGTTCATTCATAATTAAAGCATCGTAAACTGTGTTTATGATGCTTTTGTTTGTGAATGGACAGCAAACCGCTCAGCACAGAGCAATTCCCATTCATTTACTGCCCAGTGTAGCTGAATCTGCTGAGAGAGGGACTGGGGAATTGCTGTGTTAAGTCCCTTTCTCTGTCTCTAAAAGTGAGACATCAGGGGTCTGTTTGTTCCCCTGATACTTCTCCAAAGCCCACCAACGGGGCTCCTAAAAAAAATGTAAAAATAAATAAAATAAATAATATTGTAAAAAATAATAAAAAGAAAATAACAAAAAGAAAAAAAATACTGACACCATCCACTTCCTTACTGACACCAATCACTGCCCTACTCCATTGTCCTGCTGACACCATTCACTGCCCCACTGACTGACACCCTCTACTGCCCCACTGACTGACACCCTCCACTGCCCCACTGACTGACACCCTCCACTGCCCCACTGACTGACACCCTCCACTGCCCCACTGACTGACACCATTCACTGCCCCACTGACTGACACCCTCCACTGCCCCACTGACTGACACCCTCTACTGCCCCACTGACTGACACCCTCCACTGCCCCACTGACTGACACCATCCACTGCCCCACTGACTGACACCATCCACTGCCCCACTGACTGACACTCTCCACTGCCCCACTGACTGACACTCTCCACTGCCCCACTGACTGACACCCTCCACTGCCCCACTGACTGACACCCTCCACTGCCCCACTGACTGACACTCTCCACTGCCCCACTGACTGACACCCTCCACTGCCCCACTGACTGACACCATTCACTGCCCCACTGACTGACACCATCCGCTGCCCTACTGACTGACACCATCCACTGCCCCACTGACTGACACCATCCACCGCCCCACTGACTGACACCCTCCACTGCCCCACTGACTGACACCATTCACTGCCCCACTGACTGACACCATTCACTGCCCCACTGACTGACACCATTCACTGCCCCACTGACTGACACCATCCACTGCCCTACTGATTGACACTCTCTACTGCCCCACTGACTGACACCCTCCACTGCCCTACTGACTGACACCCTCCACTGCCCCACTGACTGACACCCTCCACTGCCCCACTGACTGACACCCTCCACTGCCACACTGCCCTATTGACATGTCCCCTGCTACTGACACTGTCCAGGTTTTAATACATTTTAAAATGTTTCTTTACATTTACTAATAAGAGTGTGTGTGTCTAAGTGTGTGTATATGTATATATTAATATATACCCTATATTGTTAAAAGTATTAGGACGCCTGCCTTTACATGCACATGAACTTTAATGGCATCCCAGTCTTAGTCTGTAGGTTTCAATATTGCGCTGCCCACCTTTTGCAGCTATAACAGCTTCAACTCCTCTGGGAAGGCTGTCCACAAGGTTTAGGAGTGTGTCTATGGGAATGTTTGACCATTCTTCCAGAAGGGCATTTGTGAGGTCAGGCACTGATGTTGGACGAGAAAGCCTGGCTCACAGTCTCCACTCTAATTCATCCCAAAGGTGTTCTATTGGGTTGAGGTCAGGACCCTGTGCAGGCCAGGCAAGTTTCTCCACCTGAAACTCGCTCATCCATGTCTTTATGGACCTTGCTTTGTGCACTGGTGTGCAGTTATGTTGGAAAAGGAAGGGGCCAACCACAAACTGTTCCCACAAAGTTGGGAGCATGAAATTGTCTGAAATGTCTTGGTATGCTGATGCTTTAAGAGTTCCCTTCACTGTTACTAAAGGGCCAAGTCCAACCTCACACCATAATCCCCCCTTCACTAAATGATTTGGACCAGTGCACAAACCAAGGTCCAAAAGACATGAATGAGCGAGTTTGGGGTGGAGGAACTTGACTGGCCTGCAGAGAGTCCTGACCTCAACCCGATAGAACACCTTTGAGATGGATTAGAGCGGAGGCTGCGAACCAGGCCTTCTCGTCCATCAAACATTCCCATAGACACACTGCTAAACCTTGTGGACAGCCTTCTCAGAAGAGTTGAAGCTGTTATAGCTGCAAAGGGTGGGCCAACCCAATATTGAACCCTACGGACTAAGACTGGGATGTCAATAAAGTTAATGTGCGTGTAATAAAGGCAGGCGTCCCAATACTTTTGACAATATAGCGTGTGTATATATATATATACATACATACATACATACACACACACACACACACACACACGTATGTGTATTTGAGCTTTGGAGTGCACACCCTAATGCAATAGGCTGTGCACACCTATGACTGTCCCTATGATAATACAGTAGTGATAAGCTGTGTTAGGTGTGATAAGCTTAGTTGTCATTCGATAAACAATACTATAAGTAAGAAAAGCAAACCCTTTGAAATATGCACAGCCCAAAAAGATATGCATACAACTATGACTATATAGTGTCATACACAGTCTCTTCCCATAACCTAAAGAATGGTACCCAGAGATGAGTGTCATGACCTTCATTCACTTCAGTGGAAAGCCGTTTTTCAGCTGCCGGGTGTGAGGCAGGCTGCTCAATAGAGATCTCAGAGAGGTGAGGTTGTAGGTAAATGTGACTTACTGTGACATCACTGGTGGAGAAGAAAATTATATGTGCTTTAGAAATGTACAAATCCTTTAAACACACATAATTAGCCCCAACTTTTCCACAGAAAAAAAGACTTAAAACAATCATTAAAACTTGGAAAATATGATGGTCCTAATTGTTAAGGGGATCGCTTGTATAAGGATTGGTAATAGGGAGGAAGGCAAAAAAACAAAACAAAAAAAAAAACAATAACGCATGATTTAATTTACTCCAGCAGGAGAAAAAAATCCTTCTTGAACCCCCAGTAGGCAATCGGATATTCCCTGGTTATACATTATACTAAGAAAAGAATGCCATTTCATTTTGATCTAATATGTACACGAATAATCGAAAAATAAATCAATCATAATACATGGGAGGTTGATTTAAAGCGGTGATAAAGTCAATTTTATTTTCTAAAATAACAAATATTTTATACTTACCTGCTCTGTGCAATGATATTTCACAGAGCGTCCCTGGACCTCCTCTTCTGTGGTCCCCCGCCAGCGCTCTTGTCTCCTCCTCTTCTGTGTATGCCACCACAGCAAGTCACTTGCTATGGGGAAGCACGTGCGGGCTCGCTCTTGTAGACATACAAAGCTCAGCTTGGCCCTGCCCCCGCTCTCTTCTCACAGGGGCCAATGGCTCCCACTGCTGCCTCTCCTACCTCTCTGAGTGCCGATGCAGACAGGCACAGTGCTGGATAAAGAAAGGACTCAGGTAAGTATATGGGGGAATTAGGGGGTGGTACAAATGTTGGGACATTTTTTTACCCTAATGCAGGGAATGCATTAAGGAAAAAAAAAAAGGTCTTATCTTTACAACTACTTTAACCCTCCTGGCAGTATTCCGAGTGTGGCTCGGGGTTAAATTTCAGTACCATTAGCGGTAACCCTGCGCCACACTTGGGATTACATTGCAGAATCCTGGTGCAGTATACTTACCTTGTCACCAGGATCCTGCGATGTCCCCCCGCTGTGTCCTCCACTGGATCATCTGCCCGATGTGCTGTGTTCCGGGCTCCGTTCCCTGTGAGCGCCGCAACGCATGGGGGCGGAGCCTGGCAGAAAGTTCATCACATCCCTTTTGTCCCTAGTGCTTTCTCCAGTGCCCTCCATACAGTTTTATATATATATATATATATTGTTCTTTCTGCCTGGAAACTTGAGATTGTCCATGATGGCAACCTAACGTCAACAGTGGTTTTAGACCAGCTAGAAAACAGCGATAGTAAATTAGAACACTTGCAGAATTGAGTAATAGTGAAGCCACACTCAAGATTACCGCTAAGGAGGTTAATGCAATCATTGGTTGGTGCAGGGAACAGAATAAAAGCAATGAATCCCTGGACAGGCAACTGTCCTTTTATTAGAAGCCAGCAGCTGCAGTATGCAAGGAAGAGGAACAATAGTAGTAGATTTAAAACAAGAAGGTACTGCAGCCTGCTTCAATGACAAATTCAAAATACCAGTTAGCAGGCGTTTTTACTGATATTTTTAATTTGTCATTGAAGCAGGGTGCAGTACCTTCTTGTTTTAAATCTACTACTATTGCCCCAACACCTAAAAAATCAGCGGTATCATGCTTAAATGATTATCGCCAAGTTGCCCTAACTCCTATCATCATGAAATGTTTTGAGAGGCTCGTAGTATCTCATCTTAAGGCAAGCATTCCTGTTGATCTGGATAAGCATCAGTTTGCCTATCGTGCAAATAGATGCACAAATGATGCAATTGCTTTTACATTGCATGCTGCCTTGACACATCTTGAGCACTCAAACACATATGTTAGGATGTTATTCATTGATTTTAGCTCTGCATTTAATACAGTAGTCCCTGACAAATTAGTGAAAAAGTTAAAAGCTTTGGGCCTATGTCCATTGCTGCACTCATGGATTATGGATTTTCTAACAAACAGGCCACAAATGGTGAGAATAGGAGATCAGGTGTCTAACACTATTATTTTGAATACAGGGGTACCACAGGGATGTGTGTTAAGTCCGGCCTTGTTTACATTGTTCACGCACGACTGTACTCCCATACATGCGTCTAATACTATAATGAAGTTTGCTGATGACACCACTTTAGTGGGACTCATACAAGATAATGATGAGACAGCTTATAGGCAGGAAATTCAACATTTGGTTGAGTGGTGTAGAGAAAATGATTGCGTACTCAATACAGCAAAAACTAAAGAAATAATAGTGGATTATAGGAGATCAAGAAAATCAATCATTGCCCGGTTTATATAGGTGGTGAGGCGGTGGAAAGGGTGGACACTATTACATTTATGGGAGTGCATATTACAATGGAGTTGTCATGGTCTCAAAATATTTTTTTTCTTAGTGAAAAAAGCGCAGCAGAGACTGTTTTTTCTTCGGAGACTGAAGCAGGCTGAATTGCCCTTAAGGCTTCTGGTCAATTTCTATCATTGTACCATTGAGAGTATTCTTCTCCACTGCGCTGTAGTGTGGTATGCCAGATGCAGGGCGGAGGATAAGAAGTGCTTGTTTCGTGTGGTGAAAACAGCACAGCGGATCATAGGAACAGAGCTACCGAATTCGGACACAGCATATGCCAGCCGATTAAAAAATCGGGCAAAAGCTATTAGTATTGATCCAACCCACCCAGGTTACAGTGTGTTTGTCCCACTGCCATCAGGGAAAAGATATATTTAGAAACATAAGAATCGTGCTAACCTGTAAATATATATAAACCATAAATAAATGAATAAATAAGTGAGATAATAAATCATAAACTGTACAATGTGAATAAGTGAAACATAAAGAATATTTCATACATCCCATAAACACCCAATCACAATGACTATGAATGGGAGAACAAATAACTAAGGTGATGAAATGGTGAACCTTAGTTATTTGTTCTCCCATTCATAGTCATTGTGATTGGGTGTTTATGGGATGCATGAAATATTATTCACATTGTACAGTTTATGATTTATTATCTCACTTATTTATTCATTTATTTATGGTTTATGTATATTCACAGGTTAGCTCGATTCTTACGTTTCTAAATTTACTTTATTATATCGATGTTATATATGAGAATTGCTGCTTTTTCACAATTTGCCTATTTTTCCCCTTTTTTAGGGAAGAGATATAGAACACTTAAAACGCACACTGATCTCTTAAAGCATAGTTTTTTTTCCCTAGGGCCGTATTGTCCATAATCCTGTCACAGCGTTTTAGGAATTTTATGTGGAATTCTAATATTCTTTTATTTATTTATTTATTTTTAAAACATTTTATATTTTGATATATTTAAACAGATATGTGGTTATGTGCTAGGAGTATGTATGTGTGGTTTTGTTGAGAAGTGTTGTATTGCTGCTAAAAAGAGTATCCGGAAAAATTTTGTTGTATGTATACAATGACAATAAAGTATATCTATCTAAAAGGAATATGAGCCCGATGGAACATTCAATTAAATTCATTTGTTTTTACGGCAGGAAATGTGTGAATTGTCCCTCTTGGCTTCTCTCTGCTGTTAATTTTATTATAATACATCAATCTCAATAAATCAACAGTATTTTTTAAATTAAACTAACTTATTCATCATAGTAATAAGGCAAAGTGTAAAATTTGAGACAATGGGGTTGATTTGCTAAAGGCAAATCCACTTTGCACCACAAGTGCACTGCAAATACACTTGGAAGTGCAGTCGCTTTAGATCTGAGGGGAAGATCTGAAATTAGGGGAAGCTCTGCTGATTTTATCATCCAATCATGTACAAGCAAAAATGCTGTTTTATATTTTCCTTGCATATCCCCCTCAGATCTACAGCGAATGCACTTCCAAGTGCGCTTGGAGTGCAAAGTGGATTTGCCTTTAGTAAATAAATCCCAATGTGACCGATTAGTGCAGAAAAAAAAGGGATAGCAGAAAACCACTGATAATTACAGACAGAAGAGGGTTAGAGCGGAACTAAACCCTCCTATCCTTTACAGCCAAGGCAGCTGCTTCTGTTTGATCTGCAACGGCCAGTCATGCGACGCTGTACCCAAACAAAATTTACTTCCTTTTTTCCCCACAAATAGAGCTTTCTTTTGGTGGTATTTGATCACCTCTGCAGTTTTTATTTTTTGCACTATAAAGAAAAAAAGAGCGACAATTTTGAAAAAAAAGCAATATTTTTTACTTTTTGCTATAATGAATATCCCCCAAAAATATATATACATTTTTTTTCCTCAATTTAGGCCGATATGTATTCTTCTACATATTTTCGGTAAAAAAAAAATCTCAATAAGCCTATATTGATTGTTTTGCACAAAAGTTATAGCGTCTACAAAATAGGGGATAGTTTTATGGCATTTTTATAATTACTTTTCTTTTAATTATTAATGTCAGCGATCTGTGATTTTTATCGTGACTGCAACATTATGGCGGACACATCGGACACTTTTGACACTATTTTGGGACCATTGGCATTTATACAGTGTGTAAATGACACTGGCAGGGAAGGGGTTGACCACTAGGGGGCGATAAAGGGGTTAAGTGTGTCCTAGGGAGTGATTCTAAATGTGGGGGGGGGCTACCTAGGACATGACAGTGATCACTGCTCCCGATCACAGGGAGCAGTGGATCTCTGTCAATACACAAGGCAGAACGGGGAAATGCCTTGTTCCGCCTCTCCACACTGCAATCGCGGGCCGCCGGAGAACATCGAGTACCCAGGACCCGAAGGCACGCTCCAGCAAATGGCACAGGCGGCAAATTTAAAGGGACGTACCTGTATGCCCATTTGCCTGCCTTTGGCATTCTGCCGATGTACATCTGTGTGCGGCGGTTGACAAGTGGTTAAAAATAATTCTCATGTATAGCTACTATGTCCAGCACATTTGTATAAACATTGAAGTCGGTTTTATCTGTCTGTGATTGCATAGGGGAGATTCCCCTTCACTTCCAGGCCCTTTGGAACTAGATCAAGCAATGAGAATACGTTTTTTTTGTCTTCCTCTAGATGAGGGGTCTCCAAACTATGGCCCACAGGCCACATCCAGCCTGCTACAAGATTTTACCTGGCCCACAGCAATTCTGATGTGATGGGGACACTAGGAAGAGCTTCTGATTTGAAGGGGGCTCTGATGTGAAATTGGGAAACTTTGTTGGTGAAAGGGGGACTCTGATTTGATGAGGTGGGGCTTCTGACGTGAAAGGGGACTCTGAAGGATAGGGGACTGTGATTTAATGGGAGGGCTTCTCATGTGAAAAGGGGGACTCTAGTTTGATGGGGCAGATTTCTAATGTGAATTCATTTCTTGAAGTCTTTTTTTATCATTCATTTAAATTTTACCAAACATTTATAAAACTGATTTTTTTCAACCCCTGAATACTTGTAAAATATATGTGTCCCTCGCACTGAAAAGATTGGAGAGCTTGCTCTAGATTATCTGTGGGTTTGGTGTTGTGTTTTGGCGGGTCTTTTTTCTATTGATTGAACTTGAGGGACTTTTTTTCTACCTATGTTACTTTCTGCAACCCATCAGAATTGTTGTTTCATTTTCCTAAGGGTACATTCATACTTGTGTATTGGCCCCACAGGGTGTACATGCATGGACCCAAGCGGAGATCCCGGTGATTAGCTGCGGAGGTAGGCACATTGAAAGCAATGAGGGGCTGCCAGCTCCCGCAGCTAATTGCAGCCACTCACTATGTGGCGATGACCTGAGTGATCGACCCTGGATGCAGACTGCATTGCGGATGCAATTAGGTGCGGGACCCAGTAGTTTCCCGTTGCTTTCAAAGGGACTGCTTTCCACAGCTAATGTTCGGGAACCCCTGCTGGAGTTCTCCCATGTACACGCTGTCAGGCCAATTTGCAGGTGTAAATGTGGCCTGAGAACAGTTTATTCTGTTGCAATACGGGGAGTAAGAAATGTACTTTTTCTCCAGCTTTCTTTTTGAGTGTACATACCACCTGTAATCACCTCCCTCCTTAGTTTGTTGTTTACTGCACAACTTGCATGTTGCTAGATAACACTTCTATACAGTCTAGAATTTAAACCCCATTATGATGAGTCAGTGCTGTTTGTCTAAAATATGCGTCCTCTGGGCATGTGTGAATGACAGCCCCAATGCAGAAAATCTCTCAGTTCAAAGCTGACAGACAAGTGGAAATGGTAATTGGGTCATTTAACACAACAGAAATGCCAAAGTAAAGAAATGAAGTACAGTCCTATGGAGCCAGAACACAACATTGTTCAATTGGTTCAAAAAAGCCCACATTTTGGTTTGAGTATAACTGCATTTATTAAATACAATACATTGATAATTTAAGTGTGTCTAAGTCATCACGCTTTTTCCTTAAAATTTGTATAAACCGGTGAGGGGTTAGTAACCGTGACAGGTTTCTGTTGTTCAACATTTAGAAAAAGTATTCCATGCAAAAAAAAAAAATGTGTGATTTATTGAGGTCATCAAAAGTAAAGTGAAAATGCCATCATGCACCTCCACTGACATTCTGGGGCCAACTTATGGCATCACAAGGGTCTGGTGCTGGATGGATTTGTCTGCAGCAGGTTTCTCTTCCTGCCTGTGTACCCATTAGAGAGATGTGTTTCTCTGTTTGTTACCACTATCACGGGGACTAAAAGTGAGGAAAAAAAACAAAATTTCAGTTGTCACCAGAATAAGAAGAGAGGAGAAACCATCTATGTGTTCATGTGATTACTGCCTACAGGTCAGGAAGTGAAGAAAAATCTCCCCCATGGGTCATAGACGGCAAACAAAAACCTAACAGGGATTTTAACCGTTCTGTACACTATAAAAACAGGTTTTTGCTTTAGCTATACCTTACTTTATATACTTTTACTTTTATGCAAAAACTCAAGATGTAATATATTACAGTTTACCAGTCATTAGATGTGTAGGCTGCATTAGTTTCCTTTTATTCTGTTTTTTTTTTCTTTATTTTCACCTATTAGTTATATGCTTCCTGTCCTAGGGTAAAAAAAGTAAGAAGGAGGGTGCACCGACCTTGTGCATTACCAATGGTAAATTTTATTAAAAACTATATGTCATGGTACTACTTACAGTGAGCCCACAGGTGAGCAGGTGACACGGGATCCCCAGGGCGTGGAGTCTAAGGGCCAGCTGGTATTCTGCCAGGGAATTCAGGCCATTCTGCCTTAGCTGCGTGCTGACCCCAGGTCACGACCCCCGGGTTCACCCCACTCGCTAGGGAAGTACCAGAAGACTCTGTCAGACAAGGATGGATGGATAAAGCAAAGGAGAGCCGGATAGCGAGCCAAGGTCAGGGCGAGCTACAGACAACATAATCAGAACAAGTCGAGTCGGTACAGAAGAGATCAGTTTACGAGAGGTCAGGTTAAGGCAGGTTACACGAAGGGAGCTCAGAAACAAATGTTGCTCAAGCAACCAGAACTAGCCTGAGAGGGATTTAAATAGAGAAGCACATGAGGGGCTGGACAGGAAGTAGCAGGAAACTATAACAACAACGATATATATACTCCCAAACGAGCGTGTAAAAGAGGCTTATCAATTGGTGAGACTGCGTCTCTGAACACCTGCAACCCGGAGCTGATGTTGGAGGGATCAGATGACATCCCAAACGGCTGACGCGTTTCAAGAGTGTACCCTTTTCCTCAGAGCCTAAGCAGTCAATGGCACGTCTCCTCTGATTGCCTCTATATGTATCCACGTGCCCACGCCCCAAAAGACACCCACCAGAATAAGTCACACCCATCCACGTGGACTAGCTCCACTCGGTGACTCAGATTGGTCACATGCCTATCCTGTGGTAGGCTAAAAGAGCCCCCATCCAAACCTAGGGTGACAATGCTCCTCAATCACCATACTGTATAGTTACATAGTCAGGTTGAAAAAAGACACAAGTCTGTCTAGTTTCAACCATAAAAAATAAAAAATAAAAGAAAAAATATCATACAATCCCATATACCCAATCCTATACCCACAGTTGATCCAGAGGAAGGCGAAAAACTCCCAGAAAAGCAGGATCAAACTTGCTACAGCAGAGGAAAAAATTCCTACCTGATACCAGAGAGGCAATCGGATTTTCCCTGAATCAATTTTACCTAAACCTGTACCTGTATCTATAAAGAAACGGTGTTGTCGCCACAAGCTGCTCTCCTGATTGGGCTACAAACACCTCCCCATCTACATTACATTGGGGGTGGGGTTTTGTAGTTCAGCAGGGGGGCCTGGGCAGCTTTATTATTCATCTATGGTCTGTAAATATTTTTAGGCATATGACCTGCTGAGCTGATAAAGCAGTACAACCGGACCTCCCGTACCGGGCCCTGGCCCCATCAGCTCAGCAGGGGTGCCTGGGCAGATTTATTGTGCATCTATGATCTGTAAATATTTTTAGGCATATGACCTGCTGAGCCAGGCTCCTAGGCTTGCGAGGACTTAAATTATATTTACCTGAGCTCCTTCAGTCCAGCAGAGGGGCCCAGAAGGAAGGAGTAGAGATAGGACTATTTTTTAACTTTCGGCGCTCAAG
Organism: Aquarana catesbeiana; assembly: GCF_042186555.1. Taxonomy (NCBI): domain Eukaryota; kingdom Metazoa; phylum Chordata; class Amphibia; order Anura; family Ranidae; genus Aquarana; species Aquarana catesbeiana. The sequence goes on from NC_133330.1 coordinate 89,096,636, forward strand.
TGGATAAAGCCGGTGAGCTGTTTCTGATACTGTAATTAAAGTCTTGTCTGGCAGCCTTTACCTGGCAGGGTAATTCTTACTCTTCCCCTCAGTAAGTGCTGAGCAGAGAAAAGGATGAGACTGTAGCTAGGTGGCAGGAGATGACTGGTGGCAGAGGGTGCAACACAGCGATCCCGGATCACAAGCAGGCGGCTCAACGTCTTCATTGCAACACTTCATGGAAGGTACTGACAGACAGAGCTTTACAGGACAGACTGCTAGTACTGCAAGTGGCAAGTCACCTCAAACAGCCCTGCCATGCGACAGACAGCTAAATAGCACCGTGAGGACGATCATAAGCATAGCAAGATGCTTTCTTTTAGGTTTTGTTTACACTTGTGTATGGAGGGGCACTAAAATTTTACATTTTTGTCAACCCCCTACCACCCTCCTTTTACACATACTCCTGACCAGCTGCAGGCACTGGGAGTGTGTGTAACCCTCCCTCCCGCCCCCCACCACCGCCGTAATATGTACTACAGTGGCAGTGCCTTTGCAGCATAAAGGAGGGTGGAGGTGGTAAAAATGCCCTTCAATTCCCTATATATCCCTTATTAATTGTACTTAGTTCTATTAATGTGACAGTCACTAGATGAAAGAATAGTAATAAATTATATATATATATATATATATATATATATATATATATATATATATATATATATATATATATATATATATATATATATATATATATATATATATATATATATATATATGTACAGTATCTCACAAAAGTGAGTACACAATCAAATTTTTGTAAATATTTTATTATATCTTTTCATGTGACAACAATGAAGAAATTACACTTTGCTACAATGTAAAGTAGTGAGTGTACAGCTTGTATAACAGTGTAAATTTTCTGTCCCCTCAAAATAACTCAACACACAGCCATTAATGTCTAAACCGCTGGCAACAAAAGTGAGTACACCCCTAAGTGAAAATATCCAAATTGGGACCAAAGTGTCAATATTTTTTGTGGCCACCATTATTTTCCAGCACTGCCTTAACTCTATTGGGCAGCATTAGGTTTAACCAGAGCTTCACCGGTTGCCACTGGAGTCCCCTTCCACTCCTCCATGACGACATCACAGAGCTGGTGGATGATAGAGACCTTGCGCTCCTCCACTTTCCATTTGAGGATGCCCCACAGATGCTCAGTAGGGATTAGGTCTGGAGTCATGCTTGGCCAGTCCATCACCTTAGGGGGTGTACACACTTTCGTCGCCAGCGGTTTAGACATTAATGGTTGTGTGTTGAGTTATTTTGAGGTGACAGCAAATTTACACTGTTATGCAAACTGTACACTCACTACTTTACAGCAAATTTACACTGTTATACAAGCTGTACACTCACTACTTTACGTTGTAGCAAAGTGTCATTTCTTCAGTGTTGTCACATGAAAAGATATAATAAAATATTTACAGAAATGTGAAGGGTGTACTCACTTTTGTGAGATACTGTAGGTAGCAGGGAAGCTCAAATACCTTTTCTTAACGTTCTTAATGTAACTTTAGGAATTGAAAGCTTGTAGCTGGTTACACTCTCTCTGTAGAATTAAATCTTTGCCTGCCTGGATAGGTTTCTCTCACCAACCTAGCAACCAGTACGCAGCACGAACAAAAGTCTCTGCCACAGACTTGATTGGAACAAAACCCGTACGATCCTCTGCCACAGGATATAATGGTTTACGGTGAATATCTAACACAGCACTAGAACCTTTAAGCCAACCCGGCAGTGCTATGCGGTAGGATTACTTTAGGATACGTCCTCGAACTGAGTCACCAGGCCCCTCTCCAGTCCAGCATTCTGCATGATCCTTCCATGACGGGTCCTCCCCTGGGATCTTCTCAGTTGTCCAGCTTCTTCACACAGGATAGACAGCCCAGGACCATTCCTCTGCCGCTGTGGTAGGCCCCAGACAGGCTTCTGGGCCCACCCACACGCCGCAGCGACGTGGGCCTCCGGATCGGCGGACCACGAGGTAGTACTCTTAGCGCATACCTGTCGGCCAGGAGGGCCAGCAGGTGGATGGAAAACGACCTCAAAACATGGCGTCTGTCCCATAACTACCCTCTCCCAGGATGCAACTCGGAGGACCACCTCCACCGAGTTATCCTCGGGACAGAGGAGCACTCATACACTTCGACGTGTTGGCTTTCCAACACCGGCCCATAGTAACAACGACACCCACAGGCACAGTGCGAAATTACATGCAACTCAGCCGAGCTGGAACAGAGGCAAATCTGACTATGTATAAACAGATAACCCACTATATTTACCTAACAGCAGTAGATTAGAAATCTACCAGCGCTACATACTCCCCCCACTACAATAGACATTGTCCTTAACGTCTGTCAAAAATAACTCCCAAGCCTGCGAGTAGGTATTTGAACTTGAAACTTGGATAAGGGCAAAGAAGAAGGAAAGACAGTAGAGAGATATACAGTTTTAACATTTATATAACAGTATGTTCACATCCGCAAACAAAAATCACATTATGACTGTCACAACCCCACTATCTATCAAGCTGAAAATCCTAACAGCTTGATGGAGGATCCAGTTGCTCCTGAAAAAACAACGTTAGACACACTAAATATGTACAATATCCTCAATAACAGTTTGGGAGCAAAGTCTCATTCCAGCAGGAGAATGACAATCTCTTCCCATATTTTTTTTAGGTAAATCACATCCTTCCAATGAGGAAAAATCCAGCTAGCAAATAATCTTTGGATTTAGAAACGTTGAGATGAACATTATATTTTGACCACGAAGATCGCTAAACACTGACACTGTCTAACTATACACCCCAAAGTTCTCTGTTCATAATTAACCAATAAAACCGAGGATCTGGCAATGTCAGTTTCTTTCCCAGTTTATCCACTGTAGTGATAAAGTACACAATATCGTCTTTTCCTGGTCTGCAAATGACCACTTTGTCAGCATAGATGTGCCGACCATAGTTCCAGTGTAGAAAACATCCACTGAATCGTTCATCCATAGCAACAGAACATCCAGTTCTCCGGAAAGACTTAGGCACAGACAAATAGTCCCAAACAGCTTCACTGTATCACAGTTCCCGGTTAGCTTCAATTTCTTGCATAATGTTCTTAGTAACATAGGGAAACTCCAAGCCATATTCTGTAGTGACACGCTTATTAAGCACTCTCTGCAAACGTGCAAGCCTGGGCAACGATCTACTCTTCCCCAAACCAGGAGGCACACAGGAGTTCGATGATTTGCTCACCATAGACCTGACGGGTGTCGGAAGCAAAGTAGTAACTTTAGGCAATGTCTCCTTGATAGTACTATGTGGCTCCACACAAGGTGATGTTTTCCCAGAATCCAGAGCTGTCCACTACGGGAAAGTCAAGGCAGAAGCAACATCTTCACCCTGAGCCCATAACAGTTCCTGTGACATTGTCTCAAATAAATCATCATCACCGGAGAGATCCGACACGGAATCTATCTCTGAATCTCTCAACTCTTCTGCCGGCAAATATTTACACAAAGTCCCAGATACATTCCCCTTTGATCTCTCACCCGTTCCTGACGTGGACTTCTCCGGATCCATATATTTCTCCGGCTCCGGTTCAGGTAGTCTCTGGGGTAGGCCTCGACCACGGCCGCGGGAAGCCTCTACGTATTCCACCTTCCTCTGGACAGGTACAACGGGGATAGGTGTAGTGGACGCAGAAATCAAAGTAATGTCCGCTGATGAGGTAGTAGCAGCAGTATCTCTCTCAAGAACACTCTCAGTAGCAACAGGCGACATCACGGCCTGTCATTCAACAACAACAGTAGCAGCTTCTCTTGTGGCAATACCTGTAGCCCAATCCACCCGATAAGCACGGGGCGAGCGGGGGGCGAGCGGCTTTTAGCCGCATCGGTTGTTATACTCGGGTAGCCGATCGCTCGCTGTAAACAACGGTACCGGGATGATGCCTGCAGCTGCGGGCATCATCCCGGCATAACCCCGGAAAGCCGAGTACGCAGATCTGCGTACTGTCGGCGGGAAGGGGTTAATGCCTAGAAGCACAGTGAAGTCTATTATTAAGAAGTGGAAGGTATTTGGTACACCACAGACCTTTTCTGGATCAGGACATCACTCCAAACTGGATGAAAGAGGCAGGAGGAAACTGATCAGAGAGGCTACAAAGAGGCCTACAGCAACTCTGAATCAGTTGCAGGAATTTATGACAAAGAGTGGTCAATGTGTGCATTTAACAACATTTATCACAAATTCTCCACAAATGTGGATTGTATGGGAGATTGCAAAAAAAAAAAAGCCACTCCTCAAGAAAGGCCACATGCAGTTACAACTGAGCTTTGCCAAAACATACACTATAATTTAACTATTTGGCCTCAACTCCAAATGATATGTCTGGTGGAAATCCAATACAGATCACCATCCAAATAGCACCATTCCTACAGTAAAGCAAAATCTGCTGCCAGGAAGTTGTCAATGGCAAGAAGGTTGACCTTCCAACATGACAATGACCCACAACACACAGCAAAAATAACCACACTTTGGTTGAAGGAGAAAAACGTGAATGTCCTTGCATGGCAGTCAGAGCCCAAACTTAAACCCCATTGAAAAACTGTGGAATGACTTGAAGACTACAGTCCACAGACGGTCACCATCGAATTTAACAGAACTTGAGCAGTTCTGCAAAGAAGAGTGGACAAATATTGCACAGTCTAGATATACAAAGTTAGTAGAGACATATGCCAACAGACTAAATTCAGCTGGATAAAAACAGAAACTGTGTCTGTCTTCATTTCAGGCTGAAAAGCAACAAAATGTGAGTTTAACCCTTTCATGCCTAAGCCTATTTCTGACATTTGTTGCTTACAAGCTAAAACCCGTATTTTTTGCTAGAAAATTACTTAGCATCCCCAAACATTATATACATTTTTTTTAGCAGAGACCCTAAAGAATAAAATGGTGATCGTTGCAATATTTAATGTCACACGGTATTTGCGCAGCCTTCTTTCAAACACAATTTTTTGGGAAAAAAGACACTTTCATGAATTTAAAAAACGAAACAGTAAAGTTAGCCCAATTTGTATGTAAATGTGAAAGATGATATTACGCCAAGTAAAAAGATAACTAACATGTTATGCTTTGAAATTGCGCACACTTGTGGAATGGTGACAAGCTATGGTAGCTAAAAATCTCCATAGGCGACGCTTTAAAAAAATTTAACGGTTACCAGGTTAGAGTTATAGAGGAGGTCTTTTGCTAGAATTGTTGCTCTCGCTCAAACGATTGTGGCAATACCTCACACATAGGCAGGCACAACTTATGCATGCAGTTTCTTTGCTGCGTGAGCTTGCGGGGACGGGGGGCGCTTTAAACATTTTTTTTTTCTTTTTACATTGTCACTTTAAAAAAAAAATTCTGATCACTTTCATTGCTGTCACAAGGAATGTAAAGATCTCTTGTGACAGTAATAGGTGGTGACAGGTACTCTTTATGGAGGGATCGGGGGTCTAAAAGACCCCAAATCGCTCCTTTGCTCTTCAAAATATTCAGATTGCCAAAAACGGTGATTCTGAATACTGTAATTTTTTTTAACTCGGCGCCATTGGCAGCCGAGTAAACCAAAAGTGACGTCGCTTCCATGTTTTTACATAGGAGACTGGAACGAAGCGGAAGCGTTGGATCGTGCCACGGGAGGCCCGGAAAGAGCGGTGGAAGGCGGGGGGACGCCCCTGTGACGGGAGGGCCCGTGGAACTCAGAATACATCTTATGTCTAAGTCACCCTGTGCCATCCTGGCACAGGGTGAGTGAGAAAATATATCTTGGACTACTTAAAATGGGACAGTAATATTTGTCCACAATATCTCCCAGGATGTATGTAGAGACTATTATTGGTTTGGTTGATTCTGAACTCAACCTGTTAATTGAGTGAGCTGATCACATTAGCCTCCAGGACTGGCTAGGAGACGAACTGTTGATGAATAGGCTGAGGAGGGGGGGAGATTGTTGTTTGTATTGTTAATTGTAATTAGCTACAGCTATTGTGTTTATACTACTGTGTGAAGCTCAGTGCCCACAAGTCTGTCATCTGGTCTGGGTAAATTTTGTAGTTAATTAGCTCATGTTAATTATGTTAATTAGGTTACAGTTGTATTGTTAGAGGAGGTTCCAACGGCATATAAAGTCTTGTAATTTTGATTCTAAATACAACAGTTCATGTTAGCAACAAGCAAGTGTCGCCTTGTTTTGTGCTCAGAGAGGTTGGAATATCTGATATCTGTATAGCAGGAGAGGAGAGGTACAGATACCAGCCGCCATGGATGAGGAATTCAGAAGGAGGTTGCGAGAGATGCAGATACAGCACAGAGGACCAGTATCAGAGCAGGTCCTGCTGGGATGGTGTGATTCTATTCGCTGCAAACTCTGGAAGGAAGCGCTAGCCTGTGAGCAGCGACACCAGGGAAAAGTTCTCCCCTCCATCGAGGAAAGGTACTGGTCGCAGTACGGACTGCGGGTGAGGTTTTTGGGAGAAAAACCACACAAGAACCAGATAAAGCTGGATGAGAGCTACAGAGCCCTCCGGTGGCATGTATCCCAAGCATGTCCCTGGATAGCGGATGACAGCCCAACGGAAGGCTTAAACTACGGCGGCTTGGGACTGTTGTATGTGAAGCTGACACGGGACCCTAACTTTGGGAGTGATTTGGAGTGGCGGTTGGACGAAATCATGGATTTCAGAGAAGGGCTACTGAACATTTCGGAAGTGCACTGGGCACAGGAAGATTTGGAGTTTCTGGCCGTTCAGGAATGGGAGCTAGAGATTGCCTACAGACGGCTGCTAGACATTGCTCAGTGCCAGGGCTGGGCTCCCTTTGCCTGGGACTATCAGGAAATACCAGCTGACAACCCTGAAATCCTGGCTGAAGAGTCGGCAATGTGGCAGAGCAATAGTGTGCTTTGCCAACCTGCCCCCACAGCTAGGGAGGCGGAGGTCTTATGGCGGATGCAGCAAGTGCTGACTGACCTTGATGATCCTGTTTCTGCATGGGATGATCTTGGATGGAGGAATGTGCCTGTCCAGCAGCATGCCAGAGAATCTGCAGCGGAAAATCTGGAGATTGCCATCCTCAAACCTGAAGTGCTGACAACAGGGCAGAGCTTTGCTAACCTCTGCTCAGCACTGATAGCATCTTCTGGATTCCATGGACGGGAGATGGTGAACCTCCATCCCCAGACACCAGTTGCAGAGACAGGGGATTTGATAGACTTTTCTGCTGAGGAAGAACCATCGGGTGAGCCCCCAGGGCCAAACTTCATTGCGCTCTGCTCAGCACTGATGGCATCTTCTGAGTTCCACGGACAGGAGATGGTGAACCTCTATTCACAGACACCAGTTATAGAGGTAGAGATGCAGTCGGGAGATGGGAGAAAGTTGTAGAAAGTCAACCATCACTGCAGCCCTCCACTAGTCGGGGCTTTATGGCAGAGTGGCCCGACAGAAGCCTCTCCTCAGTGCAAGACACATGAAAGCCCGCATGGAGTTTGCTAAAAAAACACCTGAAGGACTCCAAGATGGTGAGAAATAAGATTCTCTGGTCTGATGAGACCAAGATAGAACTTTTTGGCCTTAATTCTAAGCGGTATGTGTGGCGAAAACCAAGCACTGCTCATCACCTGTCTAATGCAGCATCATACTGTGGGGGTGTTTTTCAGCTGCAGGGACAGAACGACTGGTTGCAATCGAGGGAAAGATGAATGCAGCCAAGTACAGGGATATCCTGGACGAAAACCTTCTCCAGAGTGTTCAGGACCTCAGACTGGGCCGAAGGTTTACCTTGCAACAAGACAATGACCCTAAGCACACAGCTAAAATAACGATGGAGTGGCTTCACAACAACTCCGTGACTGTTCTTGAATGGCCCAGCCAGAGCCCTGACTTAAACCCAATTGAGCATCTCTGGAGAGACCTAAAAATGGCTGTCCACCAACATTTACCATCCAACCTGACAGAACTGGAGAGGATCTGCAAGGAGGAATGGCAGAGGATCCCCAAATCCAGGTGTGAAAAACTTGTTGCATCTTTCCCTAAAAGACTCATGGCTGTATTAGAGCAAAAGGGTGCTTCTACTAAATACTGAGCAAAGGGTCTGAATACTTAGGACCATGTGATATTTCAGTTTTTCTTTTTTAATAAATCTGCAAAAATGTCAACAATTCTGTGTTTTTCTGTCAATATGGGGTGCTGTGTGTACATTAATGAGGAAAACGATGAACTTAAATGATTTTAGCAAATGTCTGCAATATAACAAAGAGTGAAAAATTGAAGGGGGTCTGAATACTTTCCGTCCCCCACTGTATATGCAAGCATTTTACTGATCATTATGCATTACGCATTTCTCCTAGAAAACACGTGTAATAACATAATAACATTTTTACAACCGTGTGAATGAAGCCTTACGGACATTAGACTGTGAGCTCTTAAATATGACAAGTTCTAAAACACAAATATACATAAGTGACCAGAGACACATACCAGTCAGTATTTCCAAAAACTATTCCTGTACATTTCTAAAAGAGAGGGGTCTTGGGACTTTATATGAGGAGATGACGTTGTCATCAGCCTCCATCCCTATTATTTTATACAAAAGAGAACAGGGAGGCGGGACTTTAAATGAAGTACGCGGAGGGTCAAATGTTGTGTGGCATTATAATTAACACATCTATAATACATGTAAAGGTGTAGGACATTTGTCTCATAATTCAAATTCGATAGAAAATTGATATACTACACATGTAATTAAACACCTGCATGGAGTAAGATATTAAATGAAAAACATTATTTTATTTTATTTGTATGAAATTAAGTTTTTCATTTAATATCTTACTCCATGCAGGTATTTAATGATTCAATTATAATGCTAAACATTTGACCCTCTGTGTACTTCATTTAAAGTCCTGCCTCCCTGTTCTCTTCTGTATTCCTGTACATATTTACCTCCATAATGCAAAGTATAACATTCGATTAAATAACAATTTTATTTCCCCCACAATGTCTTCTTCATCACAGATCAGGAGAGTACCTGTTATTGGTGCCCATCTCCATAAACAGAAAGTCCCAATTCATACAGTTGGCAAATCTGTCTCTAAAGCACAGTATTTTCCAGATGCTATAGTAATAAAAATCCCAGCATTATCTCTGTCAAAAGCTGGCATGTACACTCAGAGAAGCCTTACCCAAAAATAATTCAAAAACTGTTTGCAGTGACCAATAAAAAAAAAAAAAAAAATCCAAAACAAGCATCTGGTTATGCCCTGTAAAAATTCTGCTCCCTGCAATTAATAAACCACTTCTGTGAAAACAATTCCAATGTGCTGCAAATCAATCAGCTTCTTATCCAACAATAATAAAAAAAAAAAACATAAAAAATGTTATTTAAATAATAAATCAAGATAATAAAAAAAGTGAAAAATGAAAAAAAAATGAAGGCAAAACAACAAGCAATAATACAATCTGACTTTTAAAGGAATGATATGTAAAACGTAGTTACCTATAGCAACCAAACGACAATCACATTTTATTTATATGAATACTCTAGAATGACAAAAAATGGATAGGTTGCTATGGTCACAACATTTTGCCAATCAATTCTCTTTGCAATGTTTAACTATTAAATAAAGCAGAAAATGGTAACACAAATATCTATCTATCTATTCATAATGATGCATCACCTGTATGTCCAGTCCTATTGAAAGAGGTAATGAGATGAAAGCAGACGGAGAAGTGGATAAGATCCTATGGTAGGTGGATATATTCATCCGCACCTTTACAGTTACTAACAATGTATCTGACATCATACACGCCTGTCACTTCTTGGGAAGTAAATGTAACTGGCCTGCATAGAAGACAGCATTGTACTTACCATGCTTTTATTCCTATCTCTTGACTGCAGCGATTCCCCGACCCTTAATATCTCCACACAACGTGATGCCGATTGCTACGCTGACCTGTCAGGACAAGAATTCAATGAAAACAATTTAAAATCCATGTACACTGTTAAGCTATTGCTTAACACTCAGCCTTCCCGGGAAGTCTGCGACTAGTTACTGCATGTTTTGGGTTAGGTCTTTATAAAATAACCATAGGGCAGTTACTAAACCATGATCGTAAAAATAGATCATGGGCTTAAACTGAACAATTAACTATTTTTTTTTAATGAAGTCCTGCCTTGCTGTACTTTTATGCTCCTAAAATTAGAAGAGAGAGATGTGCCTTTCTCTTCAAGGATAGTTAAGACTTAAATAGTTGCTGTAATAATCTGTGAAAAGTTAATTAGCCTTTGCGTATATATAACAATTGCTCAATCCTAATGTTTAAGGGAATGTATGGGTTTTTCAGTCATTATGGATACATGAAAGAGGCCGACTAGATGAAAATCATGTTTTTAATGTGTGTTAGGCCAGGTTCATGACCCTCTGGGGTGGTATTGTACGTATCTTTGCGCAGGCCATTAAAGATGAATTCCAGTTATGGCAATCTTTCCATCTTGCCATACCTGTGGGATCCCTGTGGAAGCTGAAAATCACTGTAGTAGGCACCATCACTCCAGTGAGCTCCGCTAGTTTCTGGGTCCCAAGCTGCTGCCCTGTTGCATTGTGAACATAGGAGGCCACTTGCTCGGCACATGCGCCAACACGTTACATTTTTTCAAAGAATGCTGATTGGAGGAGGTAGAGAGGTGGAGTGGTGACATCACAAATTACTCCTCATCCAATTAGAGAACAGTTTTTATTAAGGAAATGCAAAAATGTTCTCTGATTGGTGCCCATGTCAAGCAGGCAACCTCCTGTATTCAGTGAGTAGAAGTGCAGCTGCTCAGCACTGGGCCTGAAAGCGAGTGACGATTACCGTTGTTCTCTTTCAAATGCCGCCTTAGTAATTCCTAAGTTGGAACAATGATATGTCTCCTCCCCTAGTCAGTCCTATCCCATACAGTTAGAACACACTGAGGTAACACACATTTAACCCCTTGATCGCCCCCTAGTGTTAACCCCTTCACTGAAATTAGGTTTTTTTTTTAATTTTGGGGATATTGATTATAGCAAAAAGTAAAAAATATATATTTTTTTCAAAATTGACGCTCTATTTCTGTTTATAGCGCAAAAAATAAAAACGGCAGAGGTGATCAAGTACCACCAAAAGAAAGCTCTATTTATGGGAAAAAAATAGACGCAAATTTCGTTTGGGTACCAAATTGCATGACTGCGCAATTGTCAGTTAAAGCGACAGAGTGCCAAATTGTAAAAAGTGCTCTGGTCAGGAGCGGGGTAAAATCTTCCGGGGCTGAAGTGGGTTAAGCGGTGGTAAACTGTGACAGTTTGGTAAAAAAAAAACACCTGTAAGGCAAATGCATACCAGCACATTATGAAATACCTTGGAACGAAACCCTCCAGCGGTGCGCTGTCTCCCCTGGTCCTTCTTCCAGGTTCGTGGGCTCCGGCGGTGTGAATAATGGTGTCACTCCCACAATGTTTACGAGGATGTCACGCCCTTGGTTCCGGCACGAAACTCTGAAGATCCGGCATGGTATGCGTGGCGGTATGGCTCAAGAGCCACTCTGTGTGTCTTGGCTCGGGAGCCAGCATGCACAAATGCCATCATAGCAAACCACTTGCTATGGGACATTTGGCAGGGGCCAGATGCGCCGGTGGTAGATCAGAGAAGAGGAGGATCTGGGCTGCTATATGCAAAACTATTGCACAGAGTAGGTAAGTATAACATGTTTGTTATTTTAAACCAGCAACAAACAAAAAAAAACAGCCTTTAGGCCCCTTTCACACTGGGGTGGGGGTGGGGGGCCTCGGCAGTAAAACGGCGCTATTTTTAGCGCAGCTTTACCGTCATTTTAGCGGCGGTATTCGGCTGCTAGCGGTGCGGTTTTAACCCCCGCTGGCGGCCGAAAAAGGGTTAAAGCCGCGGTATAGCCGCGCTGCCCCATTGATTTCAATGGGCAGGAGCGGTGAAGGAGCGGTGAATACACGCTCCAAAGATGCTGTTTGCAGGAGTTTTTTTTCTCTCCTGCCAGCGCACCGCTCCAGTGTGAAAGCCCTCGGGCTTTCACACTGGAGAAACAGTAGCGGCAGTTTTAGGTCGGTTTGCAGGCGCTATTTTTAGCGCAATAACGCCTGCAAACTGCCCCAGTGTGAAAGGGGCCTTACTATTACTTTAAGTGAACTATTTCTACTTCTGTCTGCCTGATAGCTTAGCTCAGGAGTTTTTAAAAAAGGATAGGGCGTGCAGAATGTTTCCTCTGGTGATTAATCCACTTATCTCTATTTTTCTTAAAATTTATACAATTACAGATAATATAAATGAGGAAGCATTTAAGAGTCGAAAACCTCTTCATGTTAAACACTGCAATAACAACTTAAAATATGTGCTCTAATAATGTATAATAATAATGATAATAATCTACAACATATAATGTACAATATTAAAGCAGAAGTTTATGTATGGCAATTTTTACATAGATACATTATCCCAGCTAAACCAATATAAGTATGTATGTGTCATACCTGTGGAAGCTGGAAATCACTATAGAAGGCACTACTACTACTACAGTGATCTCAACTAGATTCTGGGTCCTGTGCACGCGGCTGCCTTGTTGCATAATGAACACAAGAGGTCACCCACTTGGCATGGGTGCCATTCGTAGAACACTTTGCATTTTCTCAATGAATGCCTGTTCTCTGATAGGATGAGGCAGAGCCCCTGCCTCTCCATCTCGTCTAATAATAGAATGCTTTGCGTTCATTGAGAAAATGCAAAGTGCTCTCTGAAAGGTGCCTGTGACAGACCTAACCATGACAGGGGCTTTTGGAGAGGACTAGGAGCAAGACTCTTACCCACTGACTATGAGCCCTGGCATTTAAGGGAACATTACTCTTTGGGAGGTGTATGCCCGGGGGATACGTGGAGTGGTCTTGTTTCTGATTCCAGTTCATGTCTTACCAAAACACACAGACTCTGGAAACTGGAGGTTCGATATCCAACTTTTGCGGAAAAATAAGGATCCTGGAAGAAGGAACCTATGTACCCCCCCCCCGGTACAACGGGACTTTATGGGCGAACAGACCAATTACATTTATAATAAAAACTATTATTTATTAGAAAAAAGCATAAAAACAAGACAGACTGAACATAAATCTGTACAAATATGCTTGTCCAGCAAAATTTTTTCTTTCATACTGATCACTTTACATTTGCATCTTATAAATACATGTTTCTCTATGAGCCTGACATGTTTCAGGACGATGTCCCTTCTTCAGAGGCGTATTGCAGAGAGAAATTATATGTATATAAAAGGTGTATTCTGAAAAGACAAGTGAGAACAATTTACATATTGTAATGTTGTACAGAGTAAACAAATCACATCATGGAATCCAGCAGTGTCCAACATACATACCAGTATCCAGTCCTTAAAGAAAAAATGTACATAGGGTGTGCAAAAAAGCAAACTTTTGTATCGATGGAAAAAAGGGGGTGGTTTGAAAGGATGATGATAATAGCCACCAATTAGCCAGGATACAGGCGTGGTAGCTCTCCCTTAGGTCAAGGAGTAGCTCCGCAAAGGCCCCCAAATAGGAGGACGACCCCGCCGCATCCACACTATGGCCCTAAAGAGGGAGGGAGAGAGAGTAAGTTTAAATAAATTGGTAGATTGCGCAAGATTGCTATAAATGTACTTTTTATTATTAAATAATGATATATGCTATGTATTTAACATAGGAGATTTTTTGACATAATCTTATATCATAATATATAATGGGCACCAAACAGAGAGGCAGGGAAGGGAAAGAAAGAAATGGGAAAGAGGGGAGGGGAGGGGGGAGGAGGGAAAGAAAGGGAAGGGAAAAGGGAGAAAGGAGGAAAGGGAATGGAAGGGGGGGGGAGGGGGAAAAAAACGGGGGGAAACGAGGAAGAGGAGAAAAGAAGACTGCTTTCTCCGTAATTTCCTAATTTCAAAAATGCTCTCTTCATAGTTCTCCATGATTACGAGCAAAGTGCGTGGCTCTATATATATATATATATATATATATATATATATATATATATATATATATATATATATATATATATATATATATATATATATATATATATATATATATATATATATATATATATACACACACACACTAATGCTGAAACATGATTTCACATGTTTATTAGTAAGCAAATATGCAGGGGGAGGGAAGGACTAGCCATATAGTTGCACACTTAACCAAGCAGGCATGACTAAAGTTGCAATGAGAAAAATAGTGAAGCGTTGCCTCACTTTCCTTAAAAGTACTAGCATGTACTAGCATGTACTTAAAAAGTACATGAAGATACAGAATAACAATTTCTTACTTACTCACCTAAGTTGAAGATGTTAAACGAAAGGCTAGAGCGTGATGAGTATTGGCAAGTGTAGCTTGACACTGAGCGAGACGCTGATTGCGGTTTTTAAACCAGCTGCCACCTGCGCAGTGTAGAGTATACCCTGGGTGTCAGCAAAGGCAGATGCATCTCGTTGCGTATGACGCATAAGCGTCAGAACAGAGCGACGTGCGCAGACAGCGTGAGCCAGTGGAAGACTGGAGGATCCAAGGAGCCGCGTCATCGCTGGGGGACCGCATTATTGCGTCCAATGCAGTGACGACATGTAGTGGCGGTACGGAAGGCGGGAGAAAGGGCAGCGGAGCTATGTGGATAGGTTGCCGAAGGTGAACCAATCATCACCACAGCAACCAAAAATATACAGGGCATTAGAGAACAGACGAGCAATAAATGCCAGTTGAGGACTGAAATATCACATACTAAACAGAATCACAAAAAATGAATCGCGGGATTTGGAGCTTGGGACATCCAAAAAAGGGGGCCCCAGGGACAAAACTGCACGGCGCCCGCCCAGCGCCTGAGCGCCGGGGGAGTGTCATGCAGGCTTGTCCCACCGATGCACAACACACTGCAATAACATGCCCAGACTCAGCCGGACAGGGATGCAGTATAAAAGAAAGCTATGCCGCCATCAAGAGACGGAAACAGCATGGTCCCCGTGCGCCGGGCAGAGATAAGACCAAGGGCACAAGAAGAAAAAAGTGTATATAAATCTCAACAAAAAAGTGTCTTATAAACTATACATCTGTATATACAGACATATCAATCCAAAAGATTTAATAATTTTATTGGTCTGGATGCATGGACACAATCGGATGCACATGGTGGGAGAGCAGCAAGGATCAATGGATGCAGGACAAAACTTGGAACTATGAACATATGAAACAAAGCAGGCAGAACATCGCAGAGGACAAAATAGCGATTAAATGCACAAACATATTTGATATTTTATCATCTAATGGTGTTACTACCATACATTGATATGTTGAATATATTTATGGATAAAATATATTTTTAAATACGTTGATGCATTTTTAAATGACAAAATAAACAGCATTATAAGTATCCTATAAGGTAGATTGTCACGTCAACTTTAAATCCTTTAAAGTATATTATTTTAGACATTCATAGCCTAGATTTTTTTTAGATATATGGTATACTATGATATACTGAATTATTCTTTTTCACATCCTCCTGATACAAAACCATCTAGGAATGGACGGAAACTCATTTGGGTGTTTAGACCTGGAAATTGAGTTGCATTGAGGCTGGCGATCCAACGGACCTCCCTCTGGAGCAAGATCTTATTCCAATCACCACCCCTGGTGTCCGGATGGATCCGGTCGAGAATGGTGAAATGGATAAGGGGAAATTTGCCCGTGTGATGGTCTCGCACATGTCGCCCCAGAGGAAGGTCCGGATCCCCCTGCCTCATGCTAGTAATATGTCATGCCGCCCTTTTATAAAAACTCCAATTTTGGTTTTCCAACATAAAAGCATTTACATTGGCATGTCAGAAGGTAAATAACCCCAGAAGTCCTGCAATTAGCAAAGTGTCTGGGCCTGTACATTCTGCCATTCGGTAGTTTTAATTTGGTCTGTGTATTCATATAATGGCAGCACGAACAACCTCCACAAGTAAAAGTTCCAAATCGTTTACATGTGTCAGAGCGATAAGTGCCCGCATATTCACTTTTTACAAGGTGGTCCCTCAATGAGCGTGCTTTTCTGAAGGTGATGGTGGGTGCCGTAGATACATACGGTTTTAGGTTGGGGTCAATTTGTAATAGGTGCCAGTGTTTCTGTAATATACTTTTAATAATCCCATGCTGTTTGTTATAGGTGGTTATTAGTCTGATGATAGACTGGGAATTTGAAGATGTTTTTTAGAGAACAGAATGTTGTGCCTTAATTGTCCCCGTGCTTGTCTAAAGGCCTTTTTCAGACATGTAGGCGAATAGCTTCTATCTAAAAGTCGTTCTCTTAGTTTATTTGCCTCCCGGACAAAATCAATATCAGTCGAACAATTGCGTCTAAGTCTTAAATATTGCCCATAAGGGATAGATGAGACTAATGATTTAGGGTGTGAGCTTGACACGTGTAGGATAGTATTTCCAGTGGTCTCTTTCCGATAGAGGCCGCTGGATAAGGAGCCATCTATAGATTTTGTTATGCTTAAATCGAGAAAGGTAATAGACGTGTCGTTGAAGGTCATCGTAAAATATAGATTGAAGGTGTTTTGATTCATGATCTGTATGAAGGCATGTAACGCCTCAGGTGTACCATTCCATATCATGAATATATCGTCTATATACCTAAACCTTGCTGCTACATGGGTGGTATATGACGAATATGACGAAAGACTGTCGTCTGATAGGAGGGACTGCTCCCACTCCCCCAGGTACAGGTTGGCATACGATGGGGCACAAGTCCCCATCGCAACCCCGTGCACCTGGACGTAGTGGGAGCCGTAAAGAAAAAGATATTATGTGTTAGAATAAAATCCAGCGCTTCCAGTAGGAAAGAATTTAATTTTCGGTCATCTTTGTGAGATTGTGACAGAATATGTCTGATGACCGAGAGGCCTGAATTGTGCGGGATGGAGCTGTACAGTGCCTCTACATCGATAGCGACTAGAAGCGAGTGGGGTAATGTATGCAGCCCCCCTCAAATTTTGCAATAGATGAATGGTGTCTTTAATATATGAAAATAAGCCCGCAACATAGGGTCTGAGATGACTGTCTACAAATTTGCTTACATTTTCGGTTATAGAACCGTTCCCGGAAATGATGGGATGACCGGGAGGGGTTTTTTGGTTTTTATGTATTTTGGGAAGGCAATACAGAGTGGGGGTACGAGGATATGGTGTTCTAATGTATTCCCAGACGTCTTTGTCAATGGCCCCACTACAAAAAGCTTCATCAACTAGATCATAAAAGGCACCATTAAATTTATCTATGGTGACTTTTGAGATGGGTTTGTACCATGATAAATTGGTGACCACCTTGGCACACATATCTTTGTACTGCTCGTTAGTCATGATGACGATGTTCCCGCCTTTGTCCGATGGCTTGATCGTAAGGGAATGTTCTCTTTTTAGGGATTCTAAGGCTAGTTGTTCATCTTTGGTGAGATTACATTTGGTGATTTTGTTTTTTCTAATTTTTTAATCTCTGATGTGGTGGACGCTATAAATGCTGCTAGATTAGGGTTACTTGTAAAAGACGGAAATTTATCCGATTTTTTCTTAAATTTCACCTGTTTATCTGATCGCAATGGAACCTCCTTTGTGATGTGTTCTTCTAAAAGGCTTTCAATGTCTATGGTGTCGATAAATTCGCTAGGATCTTGTTCCTCAAGGAGGGTTAAAAGATCGTCTAGCGCCTCATCTAATCTTAGTCTCTAAGCCATCGGACAAAGGCGGAAACATCGTCATCATGACTAATGAGCAGTACAAAGATATGTGTGCCAAGGTGGTCACCAATTTATCATGGTACAAACCCATCTCAAAAGGCACCATAGATAAATTTAATGGTGCCTTTTATGATCTAGTTGATGAAGCTTTTTGTAGTGGGGCCATTGACAAAGACGTCTGGGAATACATTAGAACACCATATCCTCGTACCCCAACTCTGTATTGCCTTCCCAAAATACATAAAAACCAAAAAACCCCTCCCGGTCGTCCCATCATTTCCGGGAGCGGTTCTATAACCGAAAATGTAAGCAAATTTGTAGACAGTCATCTCAGACCCTATGTTGCGGGCTTATTTTCATATATTAAAGACACCATTCATCTATTGCAAAATTTGGAGGAGCTGCATACATTACCCCACTCGCTTCTAGTCGCTATCGATGTAGAGGCGCTATACAGCTCCATCCTGCACAATTCAGGCCTCTCGGTCATCAGACATATTCTGTCACAATCTCACAAAGATGACCGAAAATTAAATTCTTTCCTACTGGAAGTGTTGGATTTTATTCTAACACATAATATCTTTTCGTTTGACGGCTCCCACTACCTCCAGGTGCAGGGGGTTGCAATGGGGACTTGTTGTGCCCCATCGTATGCCAACCTGTACCTGGGGGAGTGGGAGCAGTCCCTCCTATCAGACGACAGTCTTTCATCATATACCACCCATGTAGCAGCATGGTTTAGGTATATAGACGATATATTCATGACATGAAATGGTACACCTGAGGCGTTACATGCCTTTATACAGATTATGAATCAAAACACCTTCAATCTATATTTTACGATGACCTTCAACGACACGTCTATTACCTTTCTTGATTTAGGCATAACAAAATCTATAGATGGCTCCTTATCCAACGGCCTCTATCGGAAAGAGACCGCTGGAAATACCATCCTACACGCATCAAGCTCACATCCTAAATCATTAGTCTCATCTATCCCTTACGGGCAATATTTAAGACTTAGACGCAATTGTTCAACTGATATCGATTTTGTCTGGGAGGCAAATAAACTAAGAGAACGACTTTTAGATAGAGGCTATTCGCCTACATGTCTGAAAAAAGCCTTTAGACGAGCACGGGGACAATTAAGGCACAACATTCTGTTCTCTAAAAAAACATCTTCAAATTCCCAGTCTATAATCAGACTAATAACCAACTATAACAAACAGCATGGGATTATTAAAAGTATATTACAGAAACATTGGCACCTATTACAAATTGACCCCAACCTAAAACCATATGTATCTACGGCACCACCATCACCTTCAGAAAAGCACGCTCATTGAGGGACCACCTTGTAAAAAGTGAATATACGAGCACTTATCGCTCTGACACATGTAAACGATTTGGAACTTTTACTTGTGGAGGTTGTTCGTGCTGCCATTATATGAATACACAGACCAAATTAAAACTACCGAATGGCAGAATGTACAGGCCCAGACACTTTGCTAATTGCAGGACTTCTGGGGTTATTTACCTTCTGACATGCCAATGTAAATGCTTTTATGTTGGAAAAACAAAATTGGAGTTTCATAAAAGGGCGGCACGACATATTACTAGCATGAGGCAGGCGGACCCGGACCTTCCTCTGGGGCGACATGTGCGAGACCATCACATGGGCAAATTTCCTCTTATCCATTTCACCATTCTCGACCGGATCCATCCGGACACCAGGGGTGGTGATTGGAATAAGATCTTGCTCCAGAGGGAGGTCCGTTGGATCACCAGCCTTAATGCAACTCAATTTCCAGGTCTAAACACCCAAATGAGTTTCCGTCCATTCCTAGATGGTTTTGTATCAGGAGGATGTGAAAAAGCATAATTCAGTATATCATAGTATACCATATATCTAAAAACATCTAGGCTATGAATGTCTAAAATAATAAAATAATTTAAAGTTGACGTGACAATCTACCTTATAGGATACTTATAATGCTGTTTATTTTGTCATATAAAAATGCATCAACGTATTTAAAAATATATTTTATCCATAAATATATTCAACATATCAATGTATGGTAGTAACACCATTAGATGATAAAATATCAAATATGTTTGTGCATTTAATCTCTATTTTGTCCTCTGTTTGCGATGTTCTGCCTGCTTTGTTTCATATGTTCATAGTTCCAAGTTTTGTCCTGCATCCATTGATCCTTGCTGCTCTCCCACCATGTGCATCCGATTGTGTCCATGCATCCAGACCAATAAAATTATTAAATGTTTTGGATTGATATGTCTGTATATACAGATGTATAGTTTATAAGACACTTTTTTTTTGAGATTTATATACACGTTTTTCTTCTTGTGCCCTTGGTCTTGGTCTTATCTCCGCTCGGCGCACGGGGGCCATGCTGTTTCCTTCTCTTGATGGCGGCATGGCTTTCTTTTACACTGCATCCCTGTCCGGCTGAGTCCGGGCATGTTATTGCAGTGTGTTGTGCGTCGGTGGGACTCGCCTGCATGACGCTCCCGTGCGGGCGGGCGCCGTGCAGTTTTTGTCCCTGGGGCCCCCTTTTTTGGATGTCCCAAGCCTCAAATCCCGTGATTAATTTAATTTGTGATTCTGTTTAGTATGTGATATTTCAGTCATCAACTGGCATTTATTGCTCGTTGTCTGTTCTCTAATGCCCTGTATATTTTTGGTTGCTGTGGTGATGATTGGTTCGCCTTCGGCAACCTATCCACATAGCTCCGCTGCCCTTTCTCCCGCCTTCGGTACCGCCCCTACATGTCGTCACTGCGTTGGACGCAATAATGCGGTCCCCCAGTGATGACGCGGCTCCTTGGATCCTCCAGTCTGCCACTGGCTCACGCTGTCTGTGCACGTCGTTCTGTTCTGACGCTTATGCGTCATACGCGACAAGATGCATCTGCCTTTGCTGACACCGAGGGTATACTCTACACTGCGCAGGCGCCGGCAGCTGGTTTAAAAACCGCAATCGGCGTCTCGCTCAGTGTCAAGCTACACTTGCCAATACTCATCACGCTCTAGCCTTTCGTTTAACATCTTCAACTTAAGTGAGTAAGTAAGAAAGTGTTATTCTGTATCTTCATGTACTTTTTAAGTACATGCTAGTACATGCTACTACTTTTAAGGAAAGTGAGGCAACGCTTCACTATTTTTCTCATTCCAACTTTAGTCATGCCTGCTTGGTTAAGTGTGCAACTATATGGCTAGTCCTTCCCTCCCCCTGCATATTTGCTTACTAATACACATGTGAAATCATGTTTCAGCATTAGTATATATATATATATGGAGCCACACACTTTGCTCGTAATCATGGAGAACTATGGAGAAAGCATTTTTGAAATTAGGAAATTACGGAGAAAGCAGTCTTCTCTTCTCCTCTTCCTTTTTTCCCCCCGTTTTTTCCCCCTCCCCCCTTCCCTTCCCTTTCCTCCTTTCTCCCTTTTTTCTCCCCCCCCCCCCCCCTTTCCCATTTCTTTCTTTCCCTTCCCCGTCTCTGTTTGGTGCCCATTATATATTATGATATAAGATTATGTCAAAAAATCTCCTATGTTAAATACATAGCATATATCATTATTTAATAATAAAAAGTACGTTTATAGCAATCTTGCGCAATCTACCAATTTATTTAAACTTACTCTCTCCCACCCTCTTTAGGGCCATAGTGTGGATGCGGCGGGGGCGTCCTCCTATTTGGGAGCCTTTGCGGAGCTACTCCTTGACCTAAGGGAGAGTTGCCACGCCTGTATCCTGGCTAATTGGTGGCTATTATCATCATCCTTTCAAACCACCCCCTTTTTTCCATCGATACAAAAGTTTGCTTTTTTGCACACCCTATGTACATTTTTTCTTTAAGGACTGGATACTGGTATGTATGTTGGACACTGTTGGATGCCATGATGTGATTTGTTTACTCTGTACAACATTACAATATGTAAATTGTTCTCACTTATATTTTCAGAATACGCCTTTTATATACATATAATTTCTCTCTGCAATACGCCTCTGAAGAAGGGACAGCGTCCTGAAACATGTCAGACTCATAGAGAAACATGTATTTATAAGATGAAAATGTAAAGTGATCAGTATGAAAGAAAAAATTTTGCACAGATTTATGTTCAGTCTGTCTTGTTTTTGTGCTTTTTTCTAATAAATAATAGTTTTTATTATAAATGTAAATGGTCTGTTTGCCCATAAAGTTCCGTTGTACCGGGGGGTACATAGGTTCCTTATTCCAGGATCCTTATTTTTCCGCATTAATTTGGGATGTTGGCAACACATTGAAGGTGATGTTATACCCTTCTGTGGTTCACTATACTATATATACAGATATCCAACTTTTGGGGCCTCTATGCATCAAACCAGCAATGACTGTAGATGTTAATGTAATCTGCTCAAACCACTGGGGGTCCCCTGCCTTAATGTGTTTATTGTAAGTAGGTCTCCTGCTATAGTCTGTTGCCTACTAGTCTGAGCTGGGATGAGATCACTGTTTGTTATAGGTTTATTGTGCTAATTAATTGTGGGATGTTTATGCTTATGATAATGTGTA
Organism: Aquarana catesbeiana; assembly: GCF_042186555.1. NCBI lineage: Eukaryota > Metazoa > Chordata > Amphibia > Anura > Ranidae > Aquarana > Aquarana catesbeiana. The sequence goes on from NC_133330.1 coordinate 89,119,096, forward strand.
TTGTACTTTGTAACCAGGGTGGGGGGCTTGGTGCTGAATAGTCTGGGTGGGCACCGAGTCACCCAGGTGGCTAGTTGTTTAAAGCGGGGTTCCACTCAAATTTTTAACTTAATCTTACCCCCTTCAGTTAATTGCATAGATGTTGAAATGCTGCACGAAAAAATTTTTTATTGCTGTAATTACCTTTATATTGTACTTTATTGTATCACTTCCTGTCTCTTCTCCCATGGGAGTAGGCGTGTTTATTGCCTTTCCCCGGTGCTGCACTGTCTCCTGGGAGCTTAGTGTCAGGCTTCCCAAGATTCAGTGCGGAAACAATGATCATGCGTGTGAATAGGGATGAGCTTCAAGTTTGAGTCGAACTCATGTTCGACTCGAACATTGGCTGTTCGCAAGTTCGCCGAACAGCGAACAATTTGGGGTGTTCGCGGCAAATTCAAATGCCGTGGAACACCCTTTAAAAGTCTATGGGAGAAATCAAAAGTGCTAATTTTAAAGGCTAATATGCAAGTTATTGTCATAAAAAGTGTTTGGGGACCCAGGTCCTGCCCCAGGGGACATGGATCAATGCAAAAAATAGTTTTAAAAACGGCCAATTTTTCAGGAGCAGTGATTTTAATAATGCTTAAAGTCAAACAATAAAAGTGTAATATCCCTTTAAATTTCATACCTGGGGGGTGTCTATAGTATGCCTGTAAAGGGACGCATGTTTCCTGTGTTTAGAACAGTCTGACAGCAAAATGACATTTTGAAGGAAAAAACTCATTTAAAACTACCCGCGGCTATTGCATTGCCGACAATACACATAGAAGTTCATTGATAAAAACGGCATGGGAATTCCCCAAAGGGGAACCCCGAACCAAAATAAAAAAAAAAAAAATGACGTGGGAGTCCCCCTAAATTCCATACCAGGCCCTTCAGGTCTGATATGGATATTAAGGGGAACCCCGGCCAAAATAAAAAAAAAAAATGACGTGGGGTTCCCCCTAAATTCCATACCAGACCCTTCAGGTCTGGTATGGATTTTAAGGGGAACCCCGCGCCAAAAAAAAAAAAAAAAAAAACGGCGTGGGGTCCCCCCAAAAATCCATACCAGACCCTTATCCGAGCACGCAACCTGGCAGGCCGCAGGAAAAGAGGGGGGGACGAGAGTGCGGCCCCCCCCCCTCCTGAACCGTACCAGGCCACATGCCCTCAACATTGGGAGGGTGCTTTGGGGTAGCCCCCCAAAACACCTTGTCCCCATGTTGATGAGGACAAGGGCCTCATCCCCACAACCCTGGCCGGTGGTTGTGGGGGTCTGCGGGCGGGGGGCTTATCGGAATCTGGAAGCCCCCTTTAACAAGGGGACCCCCAGATCCCGGCCCCCCCCCCTGTGTGAAATGGTAAGGGGGTACAAAAGTACCCCTACCATTTCACTAAAAAACTGTCAAAAATGTTAAAAATGACAAGAGACAGTTTTTGACAATTCCTTTATTTAAATACTTCTTCTTTCTTCTATGTGACGGCGCTCCTCGTCTGACAGTTCTTAAATAACGGGGGGCGGGGCCACCCGGTGACCCCGCCCCCCTCTGACGCATGGTGACTTGACGGGACTTCCCTGTGACGTCACGGGGAATGCCACAGGGAAGTCCCGTCATGTCCCGTGCGTCAGAGGGGGGCGGGGTCACCGGGTGGCCCCGCCCCCCGTTATTTAAGAACCGTCACACAGCGGGAGCCTCCCTCCATGCCAGCATGGGTGCGGATCGGCCCGGAGAAGAAAATGAAGAAGAGAAGAAGAGAAGAAGAAAAGAAGAAGAGAAGAAGATGAAGAAGATGAAGAGAAGAGCGGGAGCCTCCCCCCCATGCCCGTGGGTGCGGAGCGGCCCGAGGAGAAGAAGATAGAAGACGCCACGGAGGAGATGCTGGACGAGAACGCCGGAGGAAGAACCAGAAGAGCCAGAAGAACCAGAAGAACCAGAAGATGAAGGAAGATAGAAGAAAGAAGAAGTATTTAAATAAAGGAATTGTCAAAAACTGTCTCTTGTCATTTTTAACATTTTTGACAGTTTTTTAGTGAAATGGTAGGGGTACTTTTGTATCCCCTTACCATTTCACACAGGGGGGGCGGGATCTGGGGGTCCCCTTGTTAAAGGGGTCTTCCAGATTCTGATAAGCCCCCCGCCTGCAGACCCCCACAACCACCGGCCAGGGTTGTGGGGATGAGGCCCTTGTCCTCATCAACATGGGGACAAGGTGTTTTGGGGGGCTACCCCAAAGCACCCTCCCAATGTTGAGGGCATGTGGCCTGGTACGGTTCAGGAGGGGGGGGCGTACTCTCGTCCCCCCCTCTTTTCCTGTGGCCTGCCATGTTGCGTGCTCGGATAAGGGTCTGGTATGGATTTTTGGGGGGACCCCACGCCGTTTTGTTTTTTTTTTTTTTTTGGCGCGGGGTTCCCCTTAAAATCCATACCAGACCTGAAGGGTCTGGTATGGAATTTAGGGGGACTCCCACGTCTTTTTTTTTAAATTTTGGTTCGGGGTTCCCCTTTGGGGAATTCCCATGCCGTTTTTATCAATGAACTTCTATGTGTATTGTCGGCAATGCAATAGCCGCGGGTAGTTTTAAATGAGTTTTTTCCTTCAAAATGTCATTTTGCTGTCAGACTGTTCTAAACACAGGAAACATGCGCCCCTTTACAGGCATACTATAGACACCCCCCAGGTATGAAATTTAAAGGGATATTACACTTTTATTGTTTGACTTTAAGCATTATTAAAATCACTGCTCCTGAAAAAACGGCCGTTTTTAAAACTTGTTTTTGCATTGATCCATGTCCCCTGGGGCAGGACCCAGGTCCCCAAAGACTTTTTATGATAATAACTTGCATATTAGCCTTTAAAATTAGCACTTTTGATTATTCATGTTCGTGTCCCATAGACTTTAACGGTGTTCGCACAAACTTTTTTCCTGTTCGCATGTTCTGGTGCGAACCGAACAGGGGGGTGTTCGGCTCATCCCTACGTGTGAACAAGCTGTGAATGAACAGCATTCACCGCATCAAGGAAATCAATGCTTGTGGGCTTCACATGCCCACAAGGAAGATGGAAACAGCCAGCATCACATTTTTTAAGTTATTCTTCAGTACGAAAACAGACAGAGGCGAAAATATTACACCCAAACTGTGAGTATTATTTTGGGGTTAGCAAAGTGTCTCAATGACCTAAAAAAAAAAAAAAAAAAATTGGTCGCCGGACTCCCGCTTTAATTAACCTAATGTTTATAGTACATGTTGGCTAATTTGACTTACTCTTGGAGGATCCTCTAGGATGGGATTAGCCTTTTATCAGCTCTACCTCGTTACATAAACCATTGTGTGATGATTTGGGTAAATATTTGGGTCATTGTTCTTGTGGTGACTGACCTACTTTTCAAGTGTATAGAAAGCCTGTATTTCTGTTCAATAAATATTCTTTCCTTTGATTTTTACCTCACATCTTGTCTGTGTACGATGTTTGGAGTAAAAAGGGCTGAACTTCTGTGTTCACTAATCAGCAAGGCAGCCGCTCAGCATTAGACCCAGAAGCTATTTAAGACCCATACATATTTACATTGATGCAAACCGTTGTAAAAAGCTATGTGCTTCTGTTCTCCTGACTACGCAGATTGATGTGAAACGCGGTGGGAGGGGTCTAACTGGTGACACCATCACACCCGCTGAGAGGTTGTTGGTGTGGAGTTCATACTATGTGCTGTTTTTATGCTATCTTATAAGTACCTGTCTCTATTTTAAATAAATGCTGAAATAACAATTTTACACTATGTGTGGCCTCTGTTTCTTTTCCCATTGCCAAAGATGTCTGGCCTGGTGCATTAAATTATTGGAGCTGCTGCGATTCAATAGTGGGTGGTCTGATGGTGATCTTATCAGCATGGTGTTTTGCCCTCTGTTACAAGGGACCAATATGATTTGGTAAGAAGCTTATGCCACGTACACACGATCGCACATTCCAACAAAATCACATTTCCAACGGATGTTGGCTCAAACTTGTCTTGCATACACACGGTCACACAAATTCCGAACGTCAAGAACGCGGTGACGTACAACACGTACGACGAGCCAAGAAAAATGAAGTTCAATAGCCAGTGCAGCTCTTCTGCTTGATTCCGAGCATGCGTGTAATTTTGTGCGTCGGAAGTGTGTACACACGATCAGAATTTCCGACAACGGATTTTGTTGTCGGAAAATTTGAGATCCAGATCTCAAATTTTGTTTGTTGGAAATTCCGACGGAAAATGTCCGATGGAGCCTACACACGACAACAAGCTCCCATCGAACATTTGTTGTCGGAAATTCCGACCGTGTGTACGCGGCATTACAATTGCGGAAGAGGGCACAAGGTATTTCATCCATTTATACCAAGAATTGATTATATTGGTGAATGGCTGGAACTTTCCATTCAGATATTTGGTGTATGAACTCACTGTTCTAAAACTCTTGATATACCTGTTTGGACTTCTGAACACTTCAAGCACACATTTTTGCTTTTATCACATATAGTAATGGCCAAAACTACCCCTGCATTTCTGTCAGACAATCCACCACTTCACTCAGAAAATTGTTGCAATTACAAAAGTTTAGGCATTCTCATGTTTATTTCTTTTGTTTGTATTGATATGACACAAAAAGTGGAGAAACAAAAAGCCAAATCTGACACATTCCGCGCAAAACTCCAACAATGGACTAGACAAAAATATTGGCACCTTCTAAGAATTATAAGAAATAATTGCATTCAAAGTTTATGATGCGCCTGTAATTTGTAATTAAACTCACCTGTATCAATTAACAGGTGCTGACAATATAGAAATCACACCGGCAAACAGTTAAAATGGTGAAAATTTGATTCAACCTTTCTGATGTGTGTCTCTGTGTGCTACACAGAGCATGGAGAAGAGAAAGAATTGACTGAGGATTTGCGCAGCAGTCTTACAAACGCAATTTTTTGGGAAAAAATAAACTTTTTTGAATGAAAAAAAAAAAAACAGTAAAGTTAGCCCAATTTTTTGTATATCGTGAAATGATGTTACGCAGAGTAAATGGATACCCAACATGTCATGCTTTAAAATTGTGCACGCTCATGGAATGGCGACAAACTATGGTACTTAAAAATCTCCATAGGCAATCCTTTAAAATTTTTTACAGGTTACCCATTTAGAGTTATAGAGGAGTTACTACAGAGAATTAGTGCTATAATTATTACTGTTGCTGTAACGTTTGTGGCGATACCTCACATGTGTGGTTTGAACACCGTTTATATATGTGGGCACGACTTGCGTATGTTCCTGAGATCTTAATGTTCTTGTGTCCACTGTGCACAACATTGTCAAGAAGTTTACAGCCCATGACACTGTAGCTAGTCTCCCTGGACGTGGACAAAATAGAAAAATCAATCAAAGATTGCAACAAAGGATTGTTCGAATGGTGAAGAACCCCGATCAACTTCCAGACAATTTCAAGCTGACCTTCAGTCACAGGGTACAACTGTGTCAGCTTGCACTATACGTCGGCATCTGAATGAAAAGGGATGACCCAGGAGGACCCCCCTGCTGACACAGAAACATGAAAAAGACAGATTGGAGTTTGCCAAAACTTACCTGAGTAAGCCAAAATCCTTTTGGGAAAATGTGCTGTGGACAGACGAAACAAAATTACAGCTTTTTGGTAAAGCCCATCAATCTACTGTTTTCAGAAAAAGAAATGAGGCCTTTAAAGGAAAGAATACAGTCCTTACATTCAAACATGGTGGAAGTTCACTGATGTTTGGGGTTGCTTTGCTGCTTTAGGCACTGGATGTCTTGAGCATGGCATAATGAAATCTGAAGACTACCAAAGAATTCTGGGGTGCAATGTATAGCACAGTGTCACAAAGTTGGGTCTCCGTCAGAGGTCATGGGTCTTACAGCAGGACAATGATCCAACACGTCAAAAAGCACTGAAAAATGGTGGACCAAGCTTATTTTGACATTTGTTGTTTACCAGTTAAAATCTGTATATTTTGCTAGAAAATTACTTAGAACCGCCAAACATGATATATTTTGTTTTAGCAGAGACCCTAGAGAATAAAATGGAGATTGATGCAAAACTTTATGTCACACCATATTTGCGCAGCGGTCTTACAAACACAATTTTGATGTTACGCCGAGTAAATTGATGGCCAACATGTCATGCTTTAAAATTGCGCACGCTCGTGGAAGGGCAACAAACTACGGTACTTAAAAATTTCTGCTTTAAAATTTTTTACAGGTTACCTATTTAGAGTTACAGAGGAGGTCTAGTGCTAGAATTATTGCTCTCGCTGTAATGTTCATGGTGATACCTCACATGTGTGTGTTTGAACACAGTTTACATATGTGAGCGCGGTTCGCTTCTGCGCGTAATTTTTTTTTTTTACACTGTCCCTTTAAAAAATGTTTTTGATCACTGTTATTCCTATTACAAGGAATGTAAACAACCCTTGTAATAAAAAAAGGAGGACAGGGTCTCTTTAATACAAGATTTGGGGTCAAAAAGATCTCAGATCTTACATTTACATACAAAAAAAAAAAATGTAATTTTACTTTGGGCCCATTAAGGCCGGAGGGTGGAAGTGACGTTTGACGTCGTTCTGGTCCTCCAAGGGCATACAGTCGATTGGGGGCCATCTTGCCCTCACTCGACTTCCTGCCCATCAGTCCAGAAGGTCCAATCGTTTTCACCCCTACCGACGTCTCTGGGAAGTGGGGAAAACGACCAGGCAGCGGCGGGAGGGGATGCACCTCTCCCGCCACCCATAAAAGTGATCCCGTGAAGAACCCGCCGCCGGAACCACTTTTATCTGAAAGAGGATCGCCCACTGAGTAAAAATATACCGGGTTATGGCAGCTATCTGTTGCCATAAAAACGGTATATAACGTCAAATTAATGACATACATATACTGTACAGCGGGCGGTCCGGAAGTGGTTAAGCACTGGACAGTACTGTACTGGCCAGCAATGAGTCCAGATCTATATCCCATAGAGCACCTGTGGAGAGATCTCAAAACAGTTGGGTAAAGGAACCCTTCCAATCTGAGAGACCGGGAGCAGTTGGCGAAAGAAGAGTGGTCCAAAATTCCAGTAAAGATGTGTAAAACTCATTGATGGTTACAGGAAGTGATTGATTTCAGTAAATTTTTCTAAGAGGTGTGCTATCAAATATTAATTTGAGGATGCCAATAATTTTGTCCAGTCCATTTTTGGAATTTTGCTTTTTTGGCTTTTTGTTTCTCCATTTTTTTGTGTCATACCAATACAAACAAAAGAAATAAACATGAGAATGCCTAAACATTTGTTATTGCAACAATTTTTCGGGCAAAGTGATGCATTATCTGACAGAAATGCAGGGGTGCCAATATTTTTGGCTATGACCGTATAATATTTTGTGATTTGTTTTGATGCGCACTTATTATTTGTGAGTGCAACTTAATATTTACACTAAACGCAGATTTTGCTTTTTATATATTTGTAAAAAATACTATGTAAAATTGCCAAACCCTGACTTCAACTCTAAAGTGGGGCATGTATTATCACTACTTTGCACATTTTTATATTGAATTATTGCATTTTGCTCTCTTTTACTCTGCTTTTTTTCCTTTGATGGTCACTATCCTTTGTCACGTAAGTGCTTGCCTCCTTGCCATGGTCAGATTTTGATCATTCTAGCTGCAGGATACCTATAACCGCTGAGCCATTACACTTCTTTTCCAAAATTCTCTGTTCCTTACAGACAGTTAGATATCTTTAACGGTGTCTTGTCCTCTAGAGAGGTATAAAGAACTGCACTAAGCCACCAAAAGCAGATGCCGAGTGTACCAATAATTCACTCAAAAGGTACCATACATCCACAACGAGTGCAGTTTCCAGTCCAGTAAACAATTTTAGCCATTTTAATCCCTGATGATGGAGTCGATCTTTTGGTCCCTGAAATGCATTTGCTTGTTGACCATTTCTTTTATTTAATTTTGGAATACAGTTGTATCTGGATGTGCAAATTTCACAATCCAACTAAAAATGGCCATAAACACAGATTCTTTTTGTTCGACCACCAAGTTAAACAAAAAACAGATTCCTCCATCTTAAATGGCTCAGATTGATGAATCTCCTACTGTGGCTCCTACTGTATTTTAAAAATTCCCAAACGGTGCCTGCATCTGATTGAAGCTCACACCATAGAAATACAGAAAGGACCAGATGAAACCGTATGCAAGAGTCCAAGACAAAGCTTGGAGGGACTCACAGAAAACAGTGACTTTGCAGATCTGAATTAGAACTAGTATTGATATCTCCTCATCGAGTAACAGCAGTTGTAGAACAGCAATGGAATCACTGTTTTCTTCAAGGCCACCCAAGTTTTATCCTGTGTTGTGATGTTGAATGGGGGTGGGGGGGGGGGGGGGGGGGTTGTGTTGCTCCTGAAATGTGTTGGCTGTTTTTATATGTCCTTCTACACCAACAATTAAAACTTTTTTGGACTCTTTGACCCGGTTTTGGTCTGGCACTTCTTTCTGTATTTCTAAGGTTTGAGTGTTTGGTTCCCACTGAGGGAAGGACGGCTGTGTGGGAACTGCCTCATCAGAACTATTGAGCTTGTTTTATTTTTTTTTTTCATCTGACTACACATGCAAGTCTAAAAGTTCCCAGTGCTTCTTTGAATATGTTGTTTTGCATCTGATTGGATGCGGGCACTGTTCAGCTGACAATTTTCCACATAGCTCTTCGATTATTAAACCAAAGGATGTTAAGTGGGAGGGTGCCAACAGGACCAACCATGGAGTAAATTTCATCTGGTTTATAAGGAACCAGTTGAAATTCATTCCATGTGTGGCCAGCTTAAGGCTATTTATATGTTCTACAGGCTTCTCTTTAAGTCTGCTTGCTTAGATAGCTGCTAATTCTATAGGGCTTTGAGGTTGCTGAGTACACAAAGGGGTTGATTTACTAAAGGCAAATAGACTGTGCACTTTGCAAGTGCAATTGCTCAAGAGCTGATACATGAGGGACAGCTCTGCTGACTTCCATCATCCAATCATGTGCAAGCAAAAATGCTGTTTTTTTACCTTGCATGTTTTGGTTGTAAAGTGAAGCATCTCCTAATTTACCAAGCTCTGGAGCAACTGCACCTGCAAAGTGCACAGTCTATTTGTCTTTAGTATATCAACCCCATAATATAAGCATGCACACAGGCAAATACAAAGTAAAAATTTCCCCACTAACATGAAGCCTGGGGCATTTATTTTCACACCAAAATTGTGGTTCCACTGTAAACTTTATATTTGTGAAATAGTGTCACTGGCGCAAAGATCACCATGCGTTTATGTAAAATAATTTTTTTAAGTGGATCCGCTGCAGACAAAAAATGCCCTATAGCTAGTATAAAAAAAAAGATATCCAAAAATAGTGTGACTGCGCTAATCCATATATGCATAAATATGTTATTACCACAAATGCGTTTTTACCTACTACATTTAAACTACCATATGTAAACAATGAAATATAGGATATAAACAATAAACCAAGTAAATAAATAGTGCAATGTAGTAGAAAAAAATGTCAAAAGTAATATGACTTCACTATTGCATAGGTGCATGTACATATATTATTAAAACAGATTTTTAATCTGCTACATTTAAATTACCATGTGCCAAAAAATAAATATATATATTTTATATGAATAAACCATACAAATAAATTGTGCAATATGATGGAAAAATGTCAAAGTTCATATGATCGAACAAGGATCACGATTGAAAACACATCCCTATAAATCTTCAATACATAAAAAGTGCTCTTGTGCTTCAAATATCATTCGCGCTGTATGTCCATAACTTTTCACCACTTCTTGTGCCACCACCATCTTCTAGATTGGTCACTCACCAGAGCCTAGAAAAAGTATTGCCTTTGGTTCATATAGGGATAACCACTCCACTATCCTGGCGTTTCTCCAGTCAGTATACCGCTAGACGTTTTTCAATGCCCAATGTTGGTATCTCATAAAGATTTAAGAATTATCATTGCGCAGTATGTTTATTTAAAAGGGAATTTATTTATGTTTATTAAAAATAATAAGAGTGCACACTCACATTTCCCAGTGCCTTAGACCGGCACCGAGTCAATCCAGCGTTCTGCTGTGGGGCTCTGTTCTATTGTCGATTTCCTCGTCCCCGGCTTGCACTCCAAGCCTCGTTTTGGTTCGGTGTTAGTGACCGGAAGTGACGTTCGGAATTACCCAGAAGCCCCGCCCTTGCCTATATAACAGCTGTCACAGCCAAGAGACAGCAGTCGGCGGGACACGTCCCATTGAGACGGAGCTTTGTTAAAATCTTCTATTTTTTGGGTGACGTTGGGCGTCATAATTAAAGATGGATGGACAGCGCGGGACACTTTTTCTTTTTTAATAAAGGAATTGTCAAAAACTGTCGTTTGTGGTTTTTACCTTTTGACCCCAAAGCGCCCAGGGCAAGCAGCCTGGGCGTGGTTCAGGATGGGGGGGGCGGACTGCCAATTATGGCTCTCGCAGCAGAGCGCGCTGTGATTGGCCAAAGCATGCAGGTCAGGCGCATGCTTTGGTCAATCATCAGATGTTAATGCACTGCGATCTCACAGTGCATTATGGTGTGTTTGGCAGCGCTCAAATTTGCCACGAGCGCCCCATAATGTTATTGAGACCACCCCTTTTCACAATGAATCACGCAAATAAGTAATCAAAGATCTGCTTTTCAAATGACTGGATACATGAAGTGCATTTTCACAGAAATTAATGTTTGAACATACTCAATGTCTTAAGTAAATCATGTTCATAATATCCTGCAATGGATAAATTTGCTTTTGTTGCCAGATTGTTGTCATCATGGCTAACAGCAGAATTATTAGATTATGATACCAAATATTATAGTCAGTCTAAAAATCATCTTTTTTAAGGCTTGATTTCATACCTCTTTCACCTATTGCCAGGGAAAAGAACGAGGCAGGTATTGCCATTTGTAAAATAAAGTCATTTTGTAAGGATCTCCTTATTCTCCAGCAAGAGACCGTGTTCCTGCTTATGAATAACTGTGGGGGATCGGGAGCCCTGGTGAGATCAACATATCAAAGTAATACGTTTTATATTGTTAGCATTTTCAGTGCTTTCTTTTTATGTTGATTCTTCTTTTCTTTTTTTCTTTTTTTTTTTTTATATATCCTTGCATGTGTATGCCAGCAGGGGACTGAGAAGTGCCTAAGTAAAATGTTTAATTTAAATTGAGGCATACGTACATATGTGAAAAGTTAGGCTGTCTACAGTTTCTTTAGCACGTGTTTTATAAGGAAGAATTCTCTAATGCTGTTCATTTACATTCAAATTTGCATGCAAGCAAAGTGTGCATGTGAATGGTGGATCATGGGAAAACTTGGATGCAATCCCCATGTGATACATATTATTGGATGGAATTGCATCTCTGATGATCTTTACTGCATTAAGACCTTATTATTCTTGCCTTCCATATTTTTGCCTATTCAAAATTCATCACATTATTCACACCTGCAGTTCATCCCCCCCATGCCTGAAAGGGTCTCTTTAAAAGTATTATATTACATTTTAACCACTTGCCGACCAGCCGCCGCAGTTATACTGCAGCAGGTTGGCTCAGCTGCGCGAATCACCTTCATTGTATGTCAGGTGCATACATGACGATCTGTGGGCGCGTGCGCATGCCCATTCGCTAGCGGGTGAGCCAATCAGCGGGTCCGGCGGACTCGATGTCCGCCTGCCACCCGTGATCGCTCCACAGAGAGGCAGAATGTGGATCTGCCAGTGTAAACAAAGCAGATCCCTGTTCTGTCAGGGGAGTAGAGTGAGATTGTCTGCCTCTAGTGATTAGGAACAGCGATCTCTCTCTACTCCCTGTCCGTCCACTCCCCCCACAGTTAGAAAGCACCTAGGGGACATTTAACCCTTTGATTGCCCCTGGTGTTAACCCCTTCCTTGCCAGTGTCATTTATACAGTAGTCAGTCCTTTTTAAGAGCACTGATCGCTGTATAAATGTCACTGGTCCCAAAAAAGTGTCCGATCTGTCCGCTGCAATGTCGCAGTCCCACTAAAAATTGCAGATTTTACCATTATTAGTAAAAAAAAAAAAAAAACTCCATAAATCTATCCCCTATTTATTAGAAGTGATAACTTTTGTGCAAACCAATCAATATACGCTAATTGGGATTTTTTTTACCAAAAATATGTAGAAGAATACATATTGGCCTAAACTGAGGAAGAAATTAGTTATTTTACATTTTTTGGGGGATATTTATTATAGCAAAAAAAAGTAAAAAATATTGTTTTTTTTTCAAAATTGTCGCTCTTTTTTTGTTTATAGAGCAAAAAATAAAAACTGCAGAGGTGATCAAATACCACCAAAAGAAAGCTCTATTTGTATGAAAAAAAGAACATCAGTTTCATTTGGGTACAATGTTGTACAACCGTGCAATCGTCAGTTAAAGCAACGCAGTGCCGTATCGCAAAAAATGGCTTGGTCAGGAAGTGGGTAAATCCTTCCAGGGCTGAAGTGGTTAATAGCATTTATTGATAATATGTAAAAGTTTTAAGGGATTATAAGATCTTAATATGATTAAAAATTTAAGGAATTCCTGTTTAGAAACCCCTTAGAAGAATACTGGAAATTTTGTCTCCTTTACCCAAAAAAGGCACCTATTATAACATGTACTGTAGGTTGTATTTCAATGTTGCATAATGTGAATGATCAAATTTTCTGTGATGGTATAGGGACAAGTACTTATTGGTAACATGGAAATTCACTCAAAAGGGGGTGTTCCACTTTTCCGCCTCCTTCCCCCCTCCTCTACCACTTTTAGACATATTTTTTTCCAGGGGAACGGGTACCTAGGATTGCCTAGGCGATTCCAGCGGAAGTTTGCTCCCCCTTTGCCTGCAGCCTTCTGGGACACGTCACATTCACAAAGCACAGTGCAGATCACACACGTGTAGTGGGAAGCCGGCTTTGAAGCCGCAAGGAATCACAGATGGCTTCTGTTAGTGTAAACATGCCGGTCCATGGGATCCGAAGACCGGCGAAGAACTGGCCCGGATGAGGACAGCGCTGGATCCCTGGACAGGTGAGTGTCTTTTATTAAAAGTCACCAGCTGCAGTATATGTAGCTGCTGAATTTTATTTTTTTGGGGGGGGGGGGGGGGGGGGCTGAAGATCCTCTTTAACCACTTCAATATCGGGCACTTTCCCCCCTTCCTGCCCAGGACAATTTTCAGCTTTCAGTGCTGTCGCATTTTGAATAACAATTGTGTGGTTATGCAACACTTCACCCAAACTAAATTTGTATAATATTTTCCCAGAAATAGAGCTTTATTTTGGTAGTATTTGATCACCACTGGGGTTTTAATTTTTTGCTAGATAAACTAAAAAAGACAGACATTTTTGAAAAAAAAATCTTTCTTCCTTACGGTTATAAAATTTTGTTTTCTCCTTCACTGACGGCACTGATGAGGCGGCACTTATGGGCACTGATGAGGCAGTACTGATGTGCACTGAGGAGTTGGTACTGATAAGGTGACACTGATGGGCACTGATGGAGGCACTGATATGTAGAATTGATGGGCACTGATAGGCGGCACTATGCAGCACTGATGGGCACCAATAGGTGGCACTGATATGCAGCACTGATGGGCACTGATAGGTGACACTGATGGGCACTGACAGGCGGCACTGATTGGCACTGATAGTCGGTACTGATTGGCACTGACAGGTGGCACTGATGGGCAGCACTGATGATGAGGTACTGATGAGGTACTGACAGGTGTTACTGATTGGCACTGTGATGGACACTGGCACTGTGGTGGGCACTGATTGGCTCTGATATGGGCACTGATTGGCACTGTGATGGGCACCTACAGCTGTTTCTGATGGGGCACTGACTGGCAGCTGATGGGCACCTTTTTGGCAGCTGTGGTGGCACATCTGATGGGGCTGCGCTGATAATCAGTGTGCTGATTATCAGCACAGACCCCCCCCCCCTGACAGATCACAGCTGATCAGGTGGTAAGGAGCCTCCGTCAGAAGCTCCATACCACGATTGGAGATGCAGAAGCTCCATACCTCGATCAGGAGATGCAGTGTGTCAGAATGACACTGCACCTCCGATCGCTGTGCGCCCCCATGGGCGCGTGCTGGCATGTTATCTTACTGGATGCCATATGACGCCCAATCAGGATAACTGAACCACCGCCCGGCCGTCATTTTGCTATGGGCCGGGCAGGAAGTGGTTAAAGGATAAGTTCACCTTTCAGAAAAAATAAAAATAAATGCACATACAGTGGGGACGGAAAGTATTCAGACCCCCTTAAATTTTTCACTCTTTGTTATATTGCAGCCATTTGCTAAAGTCATTTAAGTTAATTTTTTTCCTCATCAATGTACACACAGCACCCCATATTGACAGAAAAACACAGAATTGTTGACATTTTTGCAGATTTATTAAAAAAGAAAAACTGAAATATCACATGGTCCTAAGTATTCAGACCCTTTGCTGTGACACTCATATATTTAACTCAGCTGTTGTCCATTTCTTCTGATCATTCTTGAGATGGTTCTACACCTTCATTTGAGTCCAGATGTGTTTATACTGATTGGACTTGATTAGGAAAGCCACACACCCATGGGCGTCCGCAGGTAGGGGCAAAGGGGGTCAAGTGCCCCCCCCTGGAATCAGGGATCGGATCGACACATTCAGCACTGTGGTGTCACTATGGGGGTGCGGGCAGCCAACGGGGTGACACCATCAAGGTGCTGTCAAGCCCCCTCATCAGTGTAGTGTGACTGCAGGTTCTTTTCCCTGTTCAGTCCAGCAGAGAACTCGACAGTACTGTGTCAGGACAAAGGTGAGCTGCGGGCTGTCAGAGGTTTCCCCTGCTCGCCCCCCTTCTCCTGTCAGGGAGAAGAGACGGCAGCTCTCATCAGGTTCCCCGTCAAGCTTCCTGCCCGATCCGTTCCTTCCCCATTGCCCATAACTGAGGGCCAATCAAAGGCGGCCCCATTTTCCACAGGAAGGAGGCTACAGCTCGATCGAGAAAGAGATTGAGAGACTGCAGCCTGGAAAAAAGCTGAGGGAGTGAATGCTACAGGACAAAGAAAGAGGCATGTGCTGGCAGAAGCCAGAGAGCCACGCTGCCCAGCGCCACCAGAGAGCGCCACGCTGCCCAGCGCCACCAGAGAGAGCCAAGTTGCCCAGTGCCACCAGAGAGAGTTACGCTGCCCAGCACCACCAGAGAGAGCCACGCTACCCAGCGCCACCTGAGAGAGAGAGTCACGCTACCCAGTGCCACCAGAGAGAGAGCCACGCTACTCAGTGCAACCAGAGAGAGAGCCACGAAACCCAGCGCCAGAGAGAGAGCCACGCTACACAGCCCCAGAGTGAGCGATCGTCCAGCCGGAGGGATCACTGCTGTAGTTTCACTGGGTCTGGTAAGAGGGTATGTCAACCATTATCCATTACTTATCCTAGGGACTGTACTACGCCTGCTGTCTCTGACCATGACAATGTGATAATGACATTGTCGAAAAGGGACAGCACATGGGTGACCCTAAAATGATGCCCTCCCCTGAAAAAAGTTCTGCGGACGCCCATGCACACACCTGTCTATATAAGACCTTACAGCTCACTGTGCATGTCAGAGCAAATGAGAATCCTGAGGTCAAAGGAACTGCCTGAAGAGCTCAGAGACAGAATTGTGGCAAGGCACAGATCTGGCCAAGGTTACACAAACATTTCTGCTGCACTTAAGGTTCCTAAGAGCACCATAATCCTTAAATGGAAGACATTTGGGACGACCAAAACCCTTCCTAAAGCTGGCCGTCCGGCCAAACTGAGCTATCGGGGGAGAAGAGCCTTGGTGAGAGAGGTAAAGAAGAACCCAAAGATCACTGTAGCTGAGCTCCAGAGATGCAGTCGGGAGATGGGAGAAAGTTGTAGAAAGTCAACCATCACTGCAGCCCTCCACCAGTCGGGGCTTTATGGCAGAGTGGCCCGACGGAAGCCTCTCTTCAGTGCAAGACACATGAAAGCCCACATGGAGTTTGCTAAAAAAAACACCTGAAGGACTCCAAGATGGTGAGAAATAAGATTCTCTGGTCTGATGAGACCAAAATTGAACTTTTTGGCCTTAATTCTAAGCGGTATGTGTGGAGAAAACCAGGCACTGCTCATCACCTGTCCAATACAGTCCCAACAATGAAGCATGGTGATGGCAGCATCATGCTGTGGGGGTGTTTTTAAGCTGCAGGGACAGGACGACTGGTTGCAATCGAGAGAAAGATGAATGCGGCCAAGTACAGGGATATCCTGGGCGAAAACCTTCTCCAGAGTGCTCAGGACCTCAGACTGGGCCGAAGGTTTACCTTCCAACAAGACAATGACCCTAAGCACACAGCTAAAATAACGAAGGAATGGCTTCACAATAACTCCATGACTGTTCTTGAATGGCCCAGCCAGAGGCCTGACTTAAACCCAATTGAGCATCTCTGGGGAGACCTAAAAATGGCTGTCCACCAACATTTACCATCCAACCTGACAGAACTGGAGAGGATCTGCAAGGAGGAATGGCAGAGGATCCCCAAATCCAGTTGTGAAAAACTTGTTGCATCTTTCCCAAAAAGACTCATGGCTGTATTAGATCAAAAGGGTGCTTCTACTAAATACTGAGCAAAGGGTCTGAATACTTAGGACCATGTGATATTTCAGTTTTTCTTTTTTAATAAATCTGCAAAAATGTCAATAATTCTGTGTTTTTCTGTCAATATGGGGTGCTGTGTGTACATTAATGAGGAAAAAAATGAACTTAAATGATTTTAGCAAATGGCTGCAATATAACAAAGAGTGAAAAATGTAAGGGGCCTGAATACTTTCCGTCCCCACTGTATTTTTGCAGGAAAAAAATGTGCATTCATTATTTATTTTTCTGATGAGCCTGTAGAGCATTGCAACTGCAATCAGTATATCGTGGGTGCAAAGTCAGACTCCTTCAAACACTGCCTCCAGCTCACCTGCCTGTACCTCCATATGAGCAGACAGTTAAAAAGCTGGCGCAAGTGTCAATGAACTACGAGATTGCTCATCAGTACCCTCGCAATTCATTGAGAACTACAAGCTGTCTGCTGCGGTGGCAGATGGGACTTGCAGCTCATTTATTCACAGATTTGAGCCCCACAGAGTTGTACTGTTTTTGAAAAGTGACAGAGGGTTCGGGGAGAAGATCCCCTACCCGCTGCGCTGTCATAAGCGGGGGGGGGGGGGAGATTGGGTGTGATGTGTAATATGCTCCAACAGGTGAACTTATCCTTTAAGGTGCACTCTAGGCAAGCAGCTAAATACACAGATAAAATACATATAGGAGAGTTACAAAAAATTGGTCCCGATTAATGGTGAAACACCCAAAATAGTTGGCACCACATCCCTAAAGAAAAAATGAGTAAAAAATGGGGAGAAGCGAGGGATTTTAACGGTGCAGAAGAATCCACAAAAAAGGAATGGTAATAAATAAAAATATAATTTTTAATATACATTCAAGGTTAAAAGGCATATGAAAAACAAATATTTCACAGGTATCGCAGTGTTTTTACAGTTACGGTGGTCACTCAAAGCGCAGATATATTTCAGATGATAAGGCTGCACATTAGCCCGACATGTTTCGCTGAATTGCTTCCTCAAGGGATGTGCAGGCCGAGAATTAATATCATCAAACACTCTACAATTCCCACAGTAACCTTTTCTCAGGCTAATCACCGCTTAACCAGCAACTGGCACAGAAACCCTGACAAGGCCATTTCGGTGCAGTCACAGAGGACAGAAAGGTAAAATTTTAGACTATTAATTAGCAAAGCATATGGTGGAGAGAACACTTCAGAAAGCCTGCTGATGGTGATTGCAGGAATACATTCTGGTGGCAGTCACGAACACTGCCTGTTTGGAGTCCTACCCTCCGGTTCTTAGAAACGAGGGATTTTAACGGTGCAGAAGATTCTTCTGCAACGTTGAAATCCCTAGCTTCTCCCCATTTTACTCACATATAGGAGAGATTTTTTTAGCTGCCAAAGATTTATTATTTCTGTTCATCCATTTCTGAGCACCTAACCCTTTTTTTTTGTTGGGGCACTTTAACCACTTCGAAACTGAGCACTTTTACTCCCTTCCTGCCCAGACCAATTTTCAGCTTTCAGTGCTGTCACACTTCGAATGACAATTGTGCGGTCATACAACGAAGTAAACAAACAATAAAGAAATCTTGTGAGCTGCTATGTGCGCCTAATACATGTTTGTGAGCTGCTGGCACTTAACACAATCCCATATGTTTTGTGTGATAAACAATTAAATAATATATATGCCCCTATGCGGTAAGCGGCTACGGGTCACATGGCTTCCTCAGGGGGATTCTATTGATTTATCCTGTGGCGTAACACCTAGGGGAGGGGTAATTGATGTCACAACGCTCTGATTGTGGATGTGATTGACCGAGAGTGGTAACTTTACAGCCATAGCATACTGCCGATCTGCGCTAGTGGTTTTATACTTTCATGCTTTTATAGCAGAGTAGTGCACTGCAAGCACCTTTTTAATGTAAGTGTGCATTTGGCTCAGTGCTAATAAAGTATTCATTTTTTTAATCATTCATCAATTTATGAATATGAATATATGATATCTAAATTGAGGATACCATAAGATGGGAATAGGGGACACAAGCGCTATTTGAACAAACTTATGCACACCTGGTGGAGGGGGAGCACTTTAGAATTCAATATTAGAAGTGCGACATGGATTAATCATAAGAAGATATCACTGTGAAGATGTTTTAAGCACAGTTTATTTTTACACATTGGGCTGCACAAATGAATTATATATATTTTGGAAAATATTTATATGGACATGATATTATAAGGATTTGTGAGATTGATTGTGATTGTTAATTAAAAAACTATTGATTGTGTTTACCCCTAGCCCTTTTCAACCAGGAGGATCACTTCATTTTTTTTAATTTTAATTTAGCGTAGTATTCCTGGGACACAGCACGGCATATATTTAATTGCAACACTGTACCCATAAAAAATGTTTTCACACAAATGGAGCTTTATTTTGGTGGTATTTAATCAGCACTAGGTTTCTTTATTTTTTGCTAATTAAACAAACAAAAAAAAAAACATTTAAAAAAAAAAAAAACACGTTTTAATTTGTTTGTTACAAAATTTTGCTAATAAATAACCTTTCTTCATAAATTTAGGTCAAAATGTATTCTATCTACATTTCTTTGGTAAAAACAACCCAAATCAATATTTATTATTTAGTCTGTAGGAAAGTTATAGAATTCACAAACTATGGTATGTACAGTATATCTGAAAATCAGTCAATCCTGATGTACTCATTTATTGAGGCCCGAAAACACCAGGACAGTGCAAACATCCCCCAAATGACCCCTTTTTGGAAAGTAGACAGTCCAAGGTATTTAGTAAGAGGCATGGCAATTTTTTTGTCACAATTTTTTTGAAAATAAAGATATTAGAAAAAAACATTTGACAAATTTGTATTTTTTCACATACTGTAACCAGTGCAATACTGCATTGCCATATAACTGATGTGGCAGTGATCAGGGACACTAACTGGTTACAGTATGTAAAAAAAAAAAAACTATTAATCGTTTTTTTCTTTTTTATTACATTTTTTTTTTAACATACTGTGACCAGACCAATAGTAACACCATACTACTCTGGGGAAGTAATCAGGATTATTTTTTTTTTTTTTTACACATTATGATTGTTTATACCAATGAATTGGTATAAGCAAATATTTTTACTGACTGAAGCTGATTTACGATCACATGATACTGCCAGAAGGCCAGTATTGTGATCAGTCATTGGCTGTGTCCGATGAACACAGCCGGTGACAGATTGTGCCCCTGAGAGGTGCCTTCTGAGAGGCCGTCAATCTGCTATAGGCCAGATAGGAAGGTGTTAAAATTATTTTGTGGTTGATTTGTAATCATTGATTACTTTTAGCTGCAAGACTTTCTTTTACACTTTAAAAAAAAATTGGCTTTTGTATTTTTTTGAAGCAGCGTATTTTGGGTTTTTCATTTACTTTTGGGATTTATTTTTCTATGTTGACAGGGCCTTTATTTTAGATCAATAATTTTTTAAATATACAGAGTAAGCAGAGTAATACTTTTGCAGTAAACTTGTACTCAACATACAGTATAAGCGCAATTATAGGTACAAATATACAAGTAGGTCATATTACATCAAGCATAAAAGAGCTAAGGCATTTGATACACTGATTATTACAATCTATATCCAAAAAGCATATATGCATGTACATAGGTAAAGTGAGCACCGCTTTTGTTGAGAAAAAAACATTCCCCTCTGAGTGATCTATGTACATTGCAAGGATTATAACAACCTTTGTTGCAGATTCCCACCTTTTGTTATTCTGAAAAAATCCCTGTGGGTTTGTCTGTGTCCATGTTGGAAAGTGAGTCTAAAGGGAGTGGTTTCATAATTATCAATCAGCCGCGCACCTGCAGGTCACTAATGTGGAAAGCTGGGCCTGCATCCCTTAGGGTACTTTCACACTGGGTTGGCGGGTCCGTTAGTGGTAAAGCGCTTTACCATTGTTTTAGCAGCGCTTTTCGGCCGCTAGTGGGGAACTTTTAACATCCCGCTAGCGGAGGAAGAAGGGGTTAATAGCGCCTTTTTCAGGTGCTTCGGAAGCGCTGCCCATTCATTCCAATTGGCAGGGGCAGTTTAGGAGCGCTCCCACACCGCCCCAAAGATGCTGCTTGCAGGACTTTTTGTTGGAGATACAACAGATTTCAGCTTAGCCTATTAACTGCAGTTCTCAAACAGGACACTAGATGTCGCTAATGCTCAGTGGTATGCTGTGCTGTGCAGTTTTCTATCATATGTTGTATTTCCTGTGTATAGTGTTGTACTTGTTGGTTTCTTTTTCCTGTCTGTGTTCTTCTTACCATGTGAGGTGATATTTGTGTACTTCTTGCCAGTTATGTTCCAATAAAGAAGTCAGTTCCTGTTACTCCACAACGTCTGATCTGAACTGACTCCGCTGCACCTAGCAATCGCACTCTGCAACAGGTTATGGGCCCAGTGTCCGGATAAAGTCATACAACCAGGTGCGGCCCAGGCAGAACAAAGCCTTGAACGGAAGACAGTGTGGCTGATGCGGAGATCGACATAAGGAAGGTTTCCAGTGACATCTCCTACAGACAAGTAAGACTGTTTGTATATAAAGGAAAAAAAAAATGGCCGGAAACTGAGAGCTTAAACTCTCAGCGGCCAAGCTGAACAATGACAATTATCAGTTATGGAAGTTCAAAGTGGAAATGCTATTATCCAGAGATAACTTGTGGGAGGTTACCACCACAGAGATGCCACAGGATAATAATCAGGACTGGGACAAGAAAAACAGACAGGCACTGGCCACCATAAGCTTACTAGTGAAGGATGATCAGCTCATTCATATACGTCATAAGGACACAGCGAAAGGCATGTGGGATGTACTGAAAAGACTGCATTTAAGATCCAGTTTAAACAGCAAGCTGTTTTTGCTGCGGACACTTTACAAAATGAGACTTGGCAGAGAACAGGACATGCAGGAGCATATAAATGCAATGCTGGAAGTGATTGCGCAACTCAGATCAATCGGGGAGAATATAACAGACAGTCACACTGCAGCCATGTTGTTATGCAGTTTGCCTGATACATATACTGCACTAATCAATGCACTGGAGACACGACCTGAGACAGATCTGACGCTAGCATTTGTAAAAACCAGGCTCATAGATGAGTATCAGAGAAGAAAGGAATTAGTGCATGACTCCACAGAAACCGACACCAGAACCGCTCTTAAAGTTACAGATGCAAAGTTACACAGGAAAGAGACCAGAGTGTGTTTCAGATACCACAAACAGGGACACATAAAGAAAGACTGTACTATATGGAAAGCAGAGCAAATGAGACAACGTCCCTCTTATGCTAAACAAAAGGTCAAAACCATAATCAATGATCCATGGGAAGGAAACTGGAATGCCACATTTAAAACGACAGGCAACAACAAATGCCAAGGCTGGTGCATCGATTCCGGGGCAACCAGTCACATGACGAGTGATAAAAGTTTCTTCACAGAACTTGATCTGAACAACAAAGAAACTATTTATCTCGCAGATGGAAGCAAAAGAAGGACATGGGCATGGAACCCTTGTATGTCTGGATGATGCGGGACACAATTTAGCCATACCAGTGAAAGATGTGCTTTATGTTCCTTATCTAGAAGGAGGACTCTTATCTGTGAAGTGTCTAACAGCCACAGGACTCACTGTAAAATTCCAAGGTGACAAGTGTTCTATTCTAAACGGCAAACAGACAATAGCAAGTGCCAAGCTGGATGATCATCTATATCACCTTGACACAGTGAAGGAAAAGGTGAGACTATGTACACACAAGCACAATGACTGTATGCATATATGACACAGACGTCTAGGTCACAGACACCCAGAATGCATACAGGAACTACAAAGGAGGAATCTGACAAGGGATCTAACAGTATCCCCTTGTCCAGTTACTGTTAAGTGTGAATGTTGCATTAAATCCAAAGCAACAAGAGCAACACTTCCCAAAGTCAGTCAGAAGAGCTTCAAGACCACTTGACTTAGTTCACAGTGACGTGTGTGGTCCTCTAAACCCACCCACACCTGGAGGCAACAGGTACATAGTGACTTTCATAGACGACTATTCAAGATACACAGTCACCTACCTAATGCAACACAAGAGTGAAGTTTGACAAATTAAAAGACTATATAACAAAGACCAGTAACAAGTTTCAGAGGAAGCCTCTCATACTTCGGAGCGATAATGGAGGTGAATTCACAGGAAGTAAGATACAAGAGTACTTAAAACAGAATGGAATAGAACATCAAAAGACAGTCCCGTATACACCAGAACAAAATGGAGTAGCTGAAAGAAAGAACAGAACTCTGACTGAAATGATCAGATGTATGCTGGCAGACTCTGGACTACCACAAAAATACTGGGGTGAGGCAGCCATGACAGCTACATATTTGCAGAACAGACTTCTTTCCAGAACAGTGGAGAAAACCCCATATGAGCTATGGCACAATGAGAAGCCAAGTGTAAAACACCTAAGAGTTTTTGGATGCAAAGCATTCATCTACATACCTGAAGAAAAATGCACCAAACTCCAGAACAGAGCGTTTGAAGGTATCTTCGTTGGATACAGTGACAATGTTAAGGGTTACAGAATCCTAAATCCCAAAAACAACAAGGTTACCATTAGCAACAGCATAACTTTTGTTGAAGATTTAAGAGACAATGTAATGACAACAGTAGAAATGAGAATAGAAGAGCAAACTGACATTGACCAGCCCATCTCTGTAACTTCCGAACAAACAGTTGAAGTAAGTGCAGACTCAGCTAGCACTGAAGAGCAGAAACAAGAAGACTCCGACACAAAAACGAGACGTTCAACAAGAGAAAATAAGGGTAAACCACCTATGCGTCTCTCAAGCAAGAACTGCCAGTATCAATGAACCTACAAGCTGGTAAGACATATCTCAACTTCCAGAACAAGAAGCAAGTAAATGGATAAAGGCTGCTGAGGAAGAAATGAAATCCATGCATGACACCAAAACATGGACACTTACAGAACTACCACCCGGAAGGAAAGCCATAGGCTGTAAATGGACTTTTAAAGTGAAATACAATGCAGATGGCACAATTGAACGGTACAAAGCAAGACTAGTAGCCAAGGGCTATTCTCAAAAATACGGAGAGGACTACGATGAGACGTTTGCACCAGTAGTCAAGCACACTACAATACGGATTTTACTGACAATATCTGCCATAAGGAAAATGCAAGTGAAACATTTTGATGTGAAAACTGCGTTTCTACATGGCGATTTAACAGAAGAAATTTACATGGAACAGCCGCCAGGATTCAAAGACGAACAAAGGTCAGACCTAGTATGCAAACTTCGCAGGAGTATATATGGTCTAAAGCAAGCAGCCAGGGCTTGGAATATAAAAATAAATGAAGTGCTTACACATCAAAACTTTCTAAGGAGTAAAGCAGACCCCTGCTTATACACAAAGAGATTGGCAAATCGATGGGTCTATATGCTCATTTATGTGGATGATATCCTGATTTGTTTTGAGCAAGAAAGGGATGAAACAGAAATACTGAAAAAAACTAAATCAGCACTTTGACACCAAAGATCTTGGCAACATAAAGAATTACCTCAGTATCCAGATCGAGAGAGAGGAAGATGGCAGCTTTCTTCTGAACCAAAGACACAAAATACAAGAAATAATTGAAAAATTTGGAATGGAAGACGCCAAACCGGTAAAGTCTCCCATGGAAACCAACTACCTAAAGGAGATGAATTGTCAAGATAACCCATTACCTACTAATACTCAATACAGAAAAGCAATAGGGAAATTGCTGTACCTTACTACTGCTACAAGGCCGGACATTGCAGCAACTGTTGGAATCCTATGCAGAAAGGTTTCGATGTCAAGTAAAAAGGACTGGAATGCTGTAAAGCGAATCATTCGCTATCTGAAAGGGACTTCGCACTACAAGTTAAAGTTACCAGCAAGTGATGAAATCACCCTAACAGGATATGTGGATGCTGACTGGGCAGGAGACACGAGTGACAGAAAATCTACCAGTGGCTACTTATTCTTTCTGTCAGGTGGTGCCATCAGTTGGACTAGTAGAAAGCAACTCTGTTACACTGTTGTCTACTGAAGCAGAATACGTCGCTGCAGCGCAGGCAAGCCAAGAAGTTATATGGCTAAGACAGTTATTAACAGACTTGGGTCAAACACAGTTGGGACCAACAGAAATCTATGAGGACAATCAAGGATGCCTTGTACTTGCGCACATGGAAGGAGTTAATTCAAGAACCAAGCACATTGATGTGAAGTTTCACTTTCTTAGGGATCTTCAAGAACAAGGTCTTCTTGAGTTACTTTATTGTCCAACCGAGGATATGACAGCAGATATCCTTACAAAGCTCCTGACCGCTGAAAGACATTCAAGGCTTACAAAGAAGATAGGTTTAACAGACTAATGCCGCGTACACACGGTCGGACTTTTCGTCTACAAAAGTCCAACGGACGCTGACGGACTAAAGCTGGCTGGTAATCCGATCGTGTGTGGGCTTCTCCGGACTTTCAACGGACTTTTTCAGCCTCAAATCCGACGGACTTTAGATTTGAAACATGCTTCAAATCTTTCCGACGGACTCGAGTCCGGTCGAAAAATCCGCTCGTCTGTATGCTAGTCTGACGGACAAAAACCCACGCTAGGGCAGCTATTGGCTACTGGCTATCAACTTCCTTATTTTAGTCCGGTGTACGTCATCACGTAAGAATTCGATGGACTTTTGTGTGATCGTGTGTAGGCAAGTCTGTTCGTTAGAAAGTCCGCCGCAAGTCCGTCGAAAGTCCGTCGAAAGTCTGTCGGACAGGCTGTCGGACAGGCTGTCGGACTTTTGTAGCTGAAAAGTCCGACCGTGTGTACGCCCCATTAGCCTTAACTGTTGAGAAAGGGTGTTGGAGATACAACAGATTTCAGCTAAGCCTATTAACTGCAGTTCTCAAACAGAACACTAGATGTCGCTAATGCTCAGTGGTATGCTGTGCTCTGCAGTTTTCTATCATATGTTGTATTTCCTGTGTATAGTGTTGTACTTGTTGGTTTCTTTTTCCTGTCTGTGTTCTTCTTACCATGTGAGGTGATATTTGTGTACTTCTTGCCAGGTATGTTCCAATAAAGAAGTCAGTTCCTGTTACTCCACAACGTCTGATCTGAATTGACCTAGCATTCGCACTCTGCAACATTTTTTTCCCGTCCCTCAAGCGCACCGCCCCAGTGTGAAAGCACTCAGGCTTTCACACTGGGGTGGCTTGAGAGGCAGTTTTCAGGCGCTATTTTTAGAAACACCTGAAAACTGGCTCAGTGTGAAAGTACCCTTAAGGTTCCATTCACACCTATGCAGGTTGCTTTTGAGCATTTCTACAGTGCTTTTTGCTGTGCTTTCCGTGTTTTTTTATCACGATTTTACAGCGATTTTGCAGTGACTTGCATTTTTCGTGCTTCTTTGGAAAATTTGTTGTTGTACAGATTTAAAAATGCAAAACACGATTTGCAAAAAAAAAAAAAAAAATCGCTGTAAAAACGCACTACATGCTTTTCTCCAGCATCTCCATTGAAGTCTGTTGATCAAAAAAAGCAAAAAAAGCACTGTTTTGAGTTTAAAAAAAGTCTCTGACCCTTTCCAAAAACGCAGAGGCACAAAAATGCATTGATGTGAACGTGTTCCATAGGAACCCATGTGAAAAAAATGCCCTGCATTTCTGCAAAAAGCATGAAAAAACGCATTGGTGTGAATGGAGCCTTAGACGTGATTTCCTAATGGAAATATGTCACCAAAATTAAAATTTTGTTGCAGGGGGTGCCTGAAATCTGACTTATATCTTAGGGCAGACTTCTGGGAAAATTGGTGAGCCAATCACACAAGCAGAAAATTATATTTCTGGGGGGCATTCTGTACTCATTCTGTGCATAGAATTGCATTTTCAGAAAATTACATAGCTGCAGATTGAAGGGGAAAGGTATTTTGTATTAACATTCAAATACAATATGACTTGTGTCTCAATTGTATATGCTTTAATTTTTTTTTTCTTTATTTGCTATTTTTTTCCCCATGAAAGTGGAGTTATCCTTTAAAGGGCCAGTTGACACCAGAACGCAGTGTAGGAAACCTGCGTTCTGTGTGCATTTCCCACACTGCGTTCAAAACACATTGTACTTGCAATCTGCAGCGGGTGTCATTGTTAAGTGTTACTAAACCCAGATCCTGCATTCACTATATCTGGTCTCCTACAGTACACAGAACATGGAAATGCAATAGTTTTAGTAAATATAAACAGCTAAATAGCTTTTCCCATCAGCAGTATATAGCAGTTAGAGCAATCTTGTGACTTCTATCAGTGTGTGCTGTTAGCTTATAGGAGGAGTTTTCATTTCTCCCACAATTGTCCTATCAGGCTTCAAGACCCCTGATCCTCTGTCGGGACATGTCTGGACAGTGCTGATTGGCCCTGTGCTGATCACATGCACCCCCCGAAGAAAAAAAAACTCTCTACCAATACACACCAAACTGAGCAGCCTGACTATATAGACTCTGTAAATATTAGGTTATTTTTTGGAGTCTGTGGAAGAAGGAGATGATCAGAGAAGACAGGATTGAACAGCCGTTTTGCAGAGGATTAACCCCTTAGGTTCCACACTAAGGGGTATAACAAGCATGCTTTACTGCATATACTGTACAGACTGATCTTACTGTTGTGGGTTTAGTAACATTTTAATCATTCCCCTGGGGTGGCATCTTTATTGTTAACATAGTGTTCCATATTTCAATATGCCCCGTCCACAGACCACATTACCCACCACCACACATTTGTGGGGTAGAGACCCTTGTCCTCTCAACATTGGAATAAGCTGCTTTGTCAATGCAGGTGTTTGGAATCTGGCAGTGGGTTATAGGAGGGAGGAGGATGACAAGGGGTGGGGTGTTATCAAGGCGGCAGTGGGGTGCCAGGTGTGATGAGGATGAGGATAACAAGGGGTAGGGTGTTTGCAAGGTGGCATTGGCGTGCCAGGTGTGATGAGCATGAGGATGACAGGAGGTAGGGTGTTAACAAGCTGGCAGTGGTGTGCCAGGTGTGATGAGGATGAGGAGGGGGTAGTGTATTAGGAAGGTTGCAGTGGGGTGCCAAGTGTGACGATTTCAGCCCATTCAAATGAACGGCTGAAATAGCACTGCAACTGAATTGTATTTTGAATCACACATTTATGGTGTGAACCGGCCCTTAGTCCTATAGCTGTTGATTTTCAGAATTCCATACAGGAATTTGATACCCAGGGTAAAATGATGAGAATGGTAGCAGAGCAGACTCGGCTTAGTGGAAAGGGGAAGGGCTTTGTGTCAATGGAACTGAGGGGCAACTTTTTATAATATGGAATGTAGCCAATCTACGGAGACCAGGAGTGTTGTAGCTGCACAGTAATGCACTGCTCACATCAGTAAAGTGTAAAAGGCCTACAGCATCCAAGGGGGCAGAAAGACTCAACCGCATGACTCAGTATTTTGAAGCTGAACAAAGGAGCTTCAAAAAAGTTGCCATGTTCCCTGGATATCTTTAGCGGTTCAATTGTTGCGCACCCCCTAAGGAGCCGCAAGTAGAAAGGGATTCCCCACCCTGCATAGCCAGGCAAACCTCATTTTCACAGCACACTTGAGGCAAGGGACAGTCCAGTGCTTTGTTTTGAGTGCGGCACCTTTGTCCCTAGAGTAGGGCTACAGGTAAATTTTGTTGTGCTGGGCAGTAGCCAGCCTGGCTAATTTCTAGTATTAGTGATTACATGACTTCTGTGCTAATTCCATTCCATTATGGTTTCTCCCTTTTGTCAGTAGGGGGCGCTGTTGCCTGTTAGTGTGATGAGCTACAGTATACTTAATCACTTGGACCGCCTGCCGTCATTATACGGGCGGTACTTTGAAGAGGATTACCGTTATTATGGCAGCAGCTAGCTGCCATAACCCTGGTATCCTCTTCTTCAACGGGCGGTCCACTTTCAAATAAAAGTGATCTCTGCAGCAGATTCAGACTCCTGTGCCCTCCAATGCTTACTGGAGCCACCGGCAGTAGTAGAGGCGATCGGGTCCTCTTCCGTGTTAGGTATGGAGCTGAGTGAGGGGAAGATGGCCCCCACCCGTCAAAACGTCATCTCTGCCGATAGCTCCTAAAGCAAATTATTTTAATTTTTTTCTCTCAAACAACTTTTTTTTATTGCATTTTAGTGTAAATATGAGATCTGAGGTCTTTTTGACCCCAGATCTCATTTAAAAGGTCCTGTCAGGCATTTTTTTCTATTACAAGGGATTTTGCATTCCTTGTAATAGGAATAAAAGTGACACTTTTTTTTTTAAAGAACAGTGTAAAAAAAAAAAGGTAAAGTAAGGAAGAAAAAAAAATTGTAAACGCGCCCCATCCCTTCGAGCTCGCGTGCAGAAGCGAGCGCATACGTGAGTAGCGCTGCATATGAAACCGGTGTTCAAACCACACATGTGAGGTATCACTGCAATTGTTAGAGCGAGAGCAATAATTCTAACCCTAGACCTCCTCTGTAACTCAAAACATTTAACCTGTAGAATTTTTTAAATGTCGCATATGGAGATTTTTAAGGGTAAAAGTTTGTCGCCATTCCACAAGCGGGCGGAACTTTGAAGCGTGACATGTTAGGTATCAATTTACTCAGCATAACATCATCTTTCACAGTATAAAAATTGGGCTAACTTTCCTGTTGCTTTATTTTTTAATGCAAAAAAAATATTTTTTTCCAAAAAAAGTGCGCTTGTAAGGCCGCTGCACAAATATGGTGTGACAGAAAGTATTGCAATGACCGTCATATATATATAATGTTTGGGGGTAATTTTCTAGCAAAAAAAAAAAAAATGATTTTAACTTGTACAAAACAAGTTTGAAAAATAGGCCCGTTCTTAAAGTGGATAAACATACTTTTCTTAGCCATTCATATTTGCAGCCAAGCATACTGGAAAAAGCTATTTAATGCCAAGAAGTCAGGTAATCAGGGTCAGTGTTCCTGCCCAGGGCTTCGGCCTGGGTGGATGTGTATACAGTTCCTGGCTGGTAAGCCTGAAACCTGAGGCCTATCCAGGTGGCTACCGGTTGCTAGGCCTATCCGGGTGTTCAAATTTATGCAGAGGAAAGCCTACCAAAGATCCGGAAACGATTCTAGAGGGATGGAGTTGTAAAGAAGCACCAGGGGTGACCCTTCATGAGCAAGAGGCTATGAAGTGGCTGGGACGACTTCAAGAGAGAACTCGTCCAAAGGGGATTTGTGCATGAAGCAATGAGTAAAGTTCAGTTACTAGGGGAGACAGCCTGTCCTACGAAATACAGATGTGCTGGTTCAGCTAAAAGGCTCTTATTCCTGTACTGCTGTCTGCCTTACCTCACCTATTTGTGTCTAAGGAGTCTGCCAATCTGCCTGTTGCTGATTGCTATTAAGGGTGTCCTGTGCCCGATCCTTTCTTCCACATTTTTTCTGTTCAGAGAAATAAAATTCTCTATTGTTTATAGCATAAAGGTGACTGACGCCCAATTTCTTTCTTGTTCATCACCCACCATGTCCACAAACCTGCACCCTGAGAATGTATGTCAGCCATCCCTACTACAAAGTAGTCACCATCAGGCTCCCGGAAAATCTGGATAGGCGCTACATGTATTTTTTTTAAGGGGTTTAACTTGGTTAGGGAAAAGGGTAATATGGGATGACTACTTGACTTTAGTAGAACTTTCAGGGACAACCTCTTCTGTACAGCTATTTACACTCCTCAGCTTCCCACAGCACAATACTTGCTTGAAGCAGTACAACTCCCAGCTGGCACTGTTGGATAGGTAGCAAATGCCCTTTACAGGCAGGGACCACGGGCCCCTTGTTTGTGTAGCAAAGTACTAGTGCCCAGCTGTCCTCCTGTGGCTACTGATCCCAGCTCCTCCTCACCTCTGCTTCCATTCTTCAAGAAGTTTCCAGCAAGTTCCAGAAGTGGGGGGAGGTCTCAGGGATGCTGCCTGTGAGTCACCCAGCCCTCCCTGAGTCACTCAACATGACCCTGAAAAAAAAACCCACAGGCTTGGCTGGCAGCCAAGCCTGTGGTTTTTTTTTTTCAGAATTTTTTTTCAGAATAACAAAACCTATCCTGGAAAACACTAGAGGGTGCTACACAATAATAAACTTTATTGTCTAGAGCCCTTTCTTCACTGGAACATCCTCATTACAATAAAGTGATACTCTGCTATTACATCCTTATGCTGTGTACACACGACCGGACTTTTCATCAGACTGAATTCCGAAGGACTTTTCTATGGCGTTACAACGAAACGGACTTGCCTACACACGATCACACCAAAGTCCGATCGATTTGAACGTGATGACGTATGACCGGATTAGAATAGGGAAGTTCATAGCTAGTAGCGAATAGCTGCCCTTCAGACTAGCATACAGACGAACGGATTTTTCGATCGGACTCGAGTCCGTCAGAAAGATTTGAAACATGTTCTATTTCTAAAGTCCGACAGATTCTTCAACAAAAAAGGTCCGATGAAGCCCACACACGATCGAATTGTCCGATGGATTTGTTCTGTCAGACCAGTTCGGTCAAAAAGTCCGGTCGTGTGTACACAGCATTAGTGGACACTTAAAAACCTGACTTTGGTCTGACGCAAAATGTCCCTCTCTTTTCTTCCTTGATAGATTTTCTCTGTTTAACACAATTGACTGGCTCCTTTCTTGTCTCTTGAAATCAATGGTGCTGTTCTATCTGCTGTTTTTCTCATACTTGGCTAGTTTCTTCTAAAGGGGTTCTTTCAAAAGAAATTCATTTTCCCCTTCTTCTCTCTCTATTGGGAAACCACACAACTCAGCACTTTGCTATTTGAAAGAGAAACTGCAGTTGAAAAGCTTACAAATCAAACTGTAAAATAGGCGCAAATGACTGAACATTTACTAATTCAGGATCTGAAGGTCTTGTTTAGGTTTCTGTGTTTTTTCTTAAAGTGGAACAGTCAATAAAACAACTTGCTTTCTTCTGCCCCCACCCTTTCCCGCAATGAGATACAAACTTTAAAACGTTTTTTAAAAAAAAGTTTATAGTCTTTTTGGTGCTGCGCCACAGAACTGCTCACCTAGGCCCCCTCCTGGGATGTCCATTTCAGTCATCTTAGGGATTCAACCCATGCAGAGATGTGCCACAAGTTTTTAGGACTTGGCAGAGACGTTTGGCATGTATGCACATGTGCAGAGGTTTCACATGCAGACACTGAAATTACTAAGACCACAGATACTGTTGTTTATGCTGGCATAAGAAACCTGTGTATGCGTAGATTTGTGCCACAGCACGGGCGTCTACCAAGTCCTGAGGACCTGTCAGAACCTTTCAGCACATCTGCACTTGCGTGAGACACTCAAAGAAGGCGGCATTGGAGAAGAGGATCGGGGGCAACAATTTCAGGGGACTGAGGTTCCTCATTAAGACCTTCAGAGCTTCTTGCTGGAACTGAGGGCTCCCACACGCATGCTTGGAAGTGACGTAATTGTGGCTCAGGCCACTCACAGCGCCGGAGCCTGTGAACCCGGAAGAAAGACCAGGGGAAGATGACAGCCTTTTCAGTGGTGACAGCACGCTACTGGAAGGGCTTTGTTCTAAGGTAAGTATTTCATAATGTGCTAGTATGCTAGTATACTAGCACATAATGCCATTGCCTTACAGGTGTTTTTTTTTTTTCATTTAATTCTGCAGCAGTTTGCTACCGCATTAAGCTCAGAAATGACCAGGTATTAATGTTTTCAGAAGATCATCAATAGTGGCCCCGCATTTCTTAGGGATAGTCAACAAAGTCATTAGGAATAGTCAGGATGAAAGCTTACATTCCTACATGTAAATTCAAGCTTCACTCATCAATTTATTATAATAAATTGACCACTATGATTTTACATTTTTGATTTTTTAATAGGCATTTTCCAACATTCATTAATCATTAATATGCCTGAATCTCTACTGCACTCAACAGGAAATCCATCATTATTTTACACATTTATGAGATGAAAAAGTTACTTCTTTTTAAAATGTATTCACATTTTTTTCTCTGAATTTGTTGAACATTGAAAATCTCTATGTTACAGGCTTTACAAAGAGGGGAAAAACAAAACGGCATTAGGAAAAAAAATAAAAGAAAAAACACTGTAAATATATGAAGTATTTTAGAAGCTCTCTACAGTTTCTAGTTTATTAAGCATCACCAAATAATGGCCAGTTGCCTAGCAACAGCAGAGAATAGCTGGGTGGTTCTGTGTTCTTTTTAAGTTATATCTAATATGTCAGGGGATGATGCCCCAAATCAATTTCCTATTTAATTTGCCATAGTCGAGCAAAGAAAGGTAGGATTTGGTTTATATGTACTGTAATAAATCTACAGCAAAGGTATAGGTTACGTTTTAAATGGCATCTGCAGGCATCGGGTAAAATCTTTCAGTGAACTCCTAAGAGAGTCCGAGATATTTTACTACGGAGCTAAAGCTACAAAAGATGACATATACTATAACCTTTATCTGAGTTGTATGAAGTTTTCATGACTTTTTGCATCCAGATCGATCTCTGGGTAGGACTGCAGACTGTTGCCTATATCATTGTGTGCTCTCCTCTTTCAGATTTTCATTGTTGTTTCTCAGGTTGTGATGCTCAATAATGCAAACACACCAAAATCTGCCGCCCAGTGGGGAGCAACATGTGCTAGGCCGCCCCCACCTAGGAAACTCCGTTACCAGCCACCACCGCTCCATATCCTGAACTGGCTGCTCCTTCTTCTGGTCACTTGTCACTTCATAACTAGATATGTGCAATTTGTTTAGTTCCAAATGAGTTTAATGAATTCTGACAAACTAACAAATTAACAAATTTTTCAGAATATTTGTAAATTAGAATATTTGAAAAATTGTAATTTAGAATATTCAAAAATTCGTAAGTTAGAATATTCGTAAAAATTGGGCAGCACAGTGGTGTAGTGGTTAGCACTTTCACCTAGCAGCAATAGGGTCGCTGGTTCAAATCCCGACCATGACACTATCTGCCTGGAGTTTGCATGCTCTCCCTGTGCTTGCGTGGGTTTCCTCCGGGTACTCCAGTCTCCTCCCACACTCCAAAAGACATGCTGGTAGGTTAATTAGATCCTGTCTAAAAAAATTGGCCAAAAAAAAGAATATTTGTAAATTCAGTAGTTGTTGTTTCGGTTGTAGTTGCTGTTTCAGTTGTTGTTGTTTCTGTTGTTGTTTTAGTAGTTGTTGTTTCAGTAATTGTTTTCAGTTGTAATTGTTGTTTTCAGTTGTAGTTGTTTTCAGTTGTTGTTGTTGTTATTTTCAGTTGTAGTTGTTTTCAGTTGTTGTTTCAGTTGTTGTCGTTTCTGTTGTTGTTTCAGTAGTTGTTGCTTAAGTAATTGTTTTCAGTTGTTGTAGCTGTTTTCAGTTGTTGTTGTTTCAGTTGTAGTTGTTGTTTTCAGTAGTTGTTTCAGTAGTTGTTGTTTTCAGTTCTAGTTGTTTTCAGTTGTTTGTTTCAGTTATAAAACTTAACTATTACCAACTATTAAATTATAAGTATTGGAATTTCCTTTCAAATTTGGCTGTTAGAGAACATAACGAATACGAATTTATCCAAAGTTACGAATTATTCGAAATAAAGAATGCCGTATCTAAACGAGCGATTTTCGAATTTACGAATGTTTGAATTAACGAATTTACATATTTTCGAATTTACACATTTTGATCATAACGAAAAAAAAAAACCGAATGAAACGAAAAAACCCCCCACATTTTTCAATAGTGCACATGTCTACACATAGCCTTAAAGTTGTCTGTACTTCACTTTTAGTTCCATGACCTCAAGGGTTAACTTAAAGTGGGGTTCCACCCAAAAAAACAAAAATACCTGAAAAATTCTAAAAAAAAACCAAAAAAACATTTGGATATTTTTTTTTTTACTTACCTCTAA
Organism: Aquarana catesbeiana; assembly: GCF_042186555.1. Taxonomy (NCBI): domain Eukaryota; kingdom Metazoa; phylum Chordata; class Amphibia; order Anura; family Ranidae; genus Aquarana; species Aquarana catesbeiana. Next base: position 89,153,867 of record NC_133330.1, read on the forward strand.
ATGCCTGTTGCTAGGTGGTCCCTCGTAGTCTGCCTCTTCCTTTGCCTGGGCTGGTGACATCACTTCCCCCTCGGCACAGGAAGGGCTCCGCTCTGCTCCCTCCCTCCTGTCAATCATCTGGGACCCATTACAGGTCCCAGGTGATTGAGTGGCCAATCACGGCGCGCGGAGCCGCTTGCGCATGCGCAGTGGGTGCCAGGCTGTGAAGCCACAGCCCGGCGCCCACAGTTGAAATGCCGGCGCCAACGAGCGGAGGGGTGGGGAGCAGGGCTTCGATCCCCCGCATTGCTGGACCCAGGGACAGGTAAGTGTCCAATTAAAAGTCAGCAGCTGCAGTATTTGTAGCTGCTGACTTTTAATTTTTTTTTTTTTTTTTTAATGGACCCCCTGGGTGGAACTCCTCTTTAAGATGGTATACTTCATCCCCCAGTTCTTTCATGCATTGTGAATACACTTAATTCCTTTTCACCAACTCTAACCAGACGATGCACTTAACCAGTAACCCTGTTTACCGAATAAATTATATGTACAGTTCACATTTTGTATACCACTACATCGCTGAACATTCTCCTTCCCCCTTGTCAGTTTCATATTATACCAGGCTGTTGGCTGTGCGGTAATAAAGTGTTTGTTAATCCCAAAAAATAAAAATAAAGATCCTGTTCCTATAAAGCATGTTATACAGCACAGCGCTTGTGTTGTGTAATTTGGCCCCTGTATCACCTGTATTACATGGCAGATCCTGCCTTTTTCTTCCCACCCACATGTACGCTGACCACGATATATCAGGGCTGTTGAGCCCTGACACCGGTGTCAGCAAACGTGCCTCTGTCAGCCGCAACCTGTTCTATGTCTCCTGTGTCCTCTCCTTCATCCTCTCCCCCCTCCCCTCTCTGCCTGTTAGCTCCATGTCCGCGCCGCCCCCTCCCTTCCTGCTGCTCAAATTACTGTTTATTTGTAACACAATCTCTGTTTTTTTTTTACTGTAGATGCCCCCTGTGACTGTGCTTTATTAAAAAAATGCTGTATATACCTTGTTTACAGAGTGCTGATCTGCGCTCATTGACCTGCCGCCTATCTCCACTCTCGGCCCGACAGATGCAGTGGGCGGGGTCGCCTCTCCTCCTGACTAAAGTCAGGAGGGGAGGAGGAGAAGAGGACCCACATCCAAAGCGCAATGGAATTGCATCCAAAGCGCAATAGACCCGCATCCAAATCGTTTTTACCGCAATTTCACCACGATTTTGCTGCAATTTTGTGATTATTTTTTTTTACTTTCACTGTATGAAGGTGGTTGCTACGACCACTGCATCCTTAGCAATGGATAAGTCATCAGCTGTCAGCAGGTTTCCCCGCTGACAGCTGAATGTAAGATAAAACATTGTGAAAGATTCGACTCCCGCGCTTATGGTACAAATGAAAATTAAATGTAAAATACGTGAAGAGCTGCAGCCTCTATCAATAAATTTACCCTAAGGTAAATCTAGAAAAATGTGTAAAAAGGGGAAGGATAGATATGGCACTGCTCTTAGGCCCCTTTCACACGATCGGACCGTTCAGGTCCGCCTGTCAGTTTTGACGGCGGACCTGAACGGGCGATCCATGTTAGCCTATGGAGCGTCGGATGTCAGCGGAGACATGTCCACTGACATCCGACCCCGTCCGATCCGCTAAAAGCAGACGGATGGCTCTACGTCCAGATCCGTCGCTGGCGGATCGGATCGGGTGAGATCTGACGAAAACGGACACGCTGTCCGTTTTCGTCCGATCCCTCCATAGGCGGCAGCGGCGCCTGACAAGCCCCTCCTCGCTCAGTGAGCAGAGAGGGACCTGTCATCCGCCGGCTCAGCGGAGATCAACGGACAGATCTCCCGCTGAGCCGGCGGACCGAGGCGGGCTCCGTAGAAACGGAGTCCGCCTCATGTGAAAGGGGCCTAATTAAGAGGTAATTTGCAGCCTCTAGATACTTGAGGGGTGTGTGTACAACGGGTTCAAATAATGCAAAAAGTGAAAAAAAGTTGCGAAAATAGGAAATGTAAAGTATATCCTACTGTGTAAACTTCCTGATCGCTTATTTATAATGCATACTGTTAGAAGCTATGTGCATTCAAACAAAATTAAATAAAAAATAAAAAAAAAAAGAAGAAAAATAAAAATGAAACAACAAATAGAAAAGCGCTAACTTTTCCTGTGTGAAATCCACAATCCTGTGCAAAATCTGCAATTCAAAGTAACATTTCTGTGCCAAAAAAGGAGGCACTTGGAGGATACAGGACAGGAAGTTTTCCTACTCCACAGGCTGCACAGTGGCTCATACTGTGAAAGTGAAATACCTCCTTGTGGGGTGAATAATAGCGGTGAGTGTGTTTCTTATGGGGCAATGTTTTCTAAGAAGCAGAGAACAATTTGAAAGAGCACATTGTCACTTTAGTGGACTTTTTTTTATACACCAGGGATTAAGGATGGTATATGCATGTTTCTGAGCCCAGTTTCACAGCAATACTATATACCAGTCATATATGTTGTATTTTTTGGCACACAAATGTTACTTTGAATTGCAGATTTTGCACAGGATTGTGGATTTCACACAGGAAAAAATAGCGCTTTTCTATTTGTTTTTTCATTTTTATTTTTCATTTTATTTTTGTTTGAATGCACTTAGCTTCTAACAGTATGCATTATAAATAAGTGATCAGGAAGTTTACACAGTAGGATATCCTTTACGTTTACTATTTTCTGCACTTTTTTTCACATTTTGCATTATATGCACCCGTGGTACACACACCCCTCAAGTATCTAAAGGTTGCAAATGACCTCTTAATAAGAGCAGCGCCATATCTATCCTTCCCCTTTTTTCACATTTAAAATAAAACATTGTCGACTAAACAATTTCACAAAAAAAATGACGTGGGGTCCCCCCCTGTCCATACCAGGCCCTTCGGTCTGGTATGGATTTGGAGGGGACACCCCCACGCCAAAATTTAAAAAAATGGCATAACATCCCCCCAGAATCCATACCAGACCCTTATCTGAGCATGCAGCCCGGTAGGTCAGGAAAGGGAGGGGACAAGCGAGAGCTCCCCCCTCCTGAACCATACCAGACCGCATGCCTTCAACATGGGGTGGTGAGTGCTTTGGGGCGGGGGGCTCTGCACTCCCCCACGCCAAAGCACCTTGCCCCCATATAGATGGGGACAAGGGCCTCTTCTCGACAACCCTGGCCCGTGCTTGTCGGGGTCTGCAGGCGGGGGCTTATCGGAATTCAGAAGCCCCCTTTAATAAGGGGTATCACCAAAAAAGAAGTGAAATGAAAAAAAAAAAAAACAAGAGTCGGTTTTTGACAAGTCCTTTACTAAAAAAAATAGCTCTGTCTTCTCCCCTAGCCGGTGCCGTCTTCTTTCCGAACTGTCTTCTTCCTCGCTGCAGGGTACCAACTTAAAACAAAAAAGACGCTCTTTTCCCGATGCTGTCTTTCTCCGTTGTGATGTCCCCCGCTGTCTGATAACCCTTATGTAGCCTTGTGACGTCACAAGGAGGCGGGCTTTCCGGGTGATGTCATCGTATGGTTACGGCCCATGGCTACATAATCGATATCAGACAGCGGGGGACATCACAACGGAGGAAGACAACATCAGGAGAAGAGTGTCTTTTTTGTTTTCAGTGGGTAACCAGTGGTGAGGAAGAAGACAGCAAAGCGGGAGAAGACAGCTTCGGGAGAGACAGCGGCAGGAGAAGACGGCTCGGGGAGAAGACGGCACCGGGAGAGACGGCGGCGGGAAAGACTGCTCAGGGAGAAGACAGAGCTTTTTTTTAAAAATAAAGGACTGATCAAAAACCGGCACATGTTTTTTTTTGCATTTCACTGCTTTTTTGGTGATTAGATAGGGGTACCCCCTACCCATTAACACAGGGGGGGCAGGATCTGGGGGCCCCCTTGTTAAAGGGGGCTTCTATATTCCAATAGGCCCCCGCCCACAGATCCCGACAACCACCGGCCAGGGTTGTTGGAAAGAGGCCCTTGTCCCCATCAACATGGGGGCAAGGTGCTTTGGGGCTGCCCCAAAGCACCCACCTCCTTATGTTGAGGGTGAGGCATTCGCGTTCGAAGCATGCATGTTTCAAACGCGCGCACCCTCCCGCTGAACTTTAATCCGGAAGTGACGACATCGCAGCAGGACGTTCCGGTGTTCACGGATCCCTCCCCCTGGATACTGAAGGCATTGGACTCCACCACTGCGTTCGCTACCGAGGACAGCTTCTCGGTACACACCGGTCCCAGCCCCGCATCCTCTAGATAAGTGTGGATGACACCCATTATACATGCCTGTCTCTCTCACCTGTTTTTGAGTGTATTCGCTATTTTTTTACATTGAATCCATTACATTTTTAATATACTACACTTAGAAAGTGCCGCTTTCTTTCCCTCACTTAGTTTCAGATCAACTTCTATCTGCAAGCAGGCAGCCTTCCTTCCTACTAGTTTTTATTGCTTTTATGGACATTGCCAAATGGACTTTATTTAAATCATTTATGTGTTGGTTTATCAGCTGCATCCTCACCCAGAGTGCGCTCAATCCACCTCACTTTGTTAGCTGCATGTAAGGCATCTGGGTGGATTCCAACATTATTGTCAGGATCCTTCCAGAGTCTGGGCCAGTTCTGTGATGTCAGTCGACAGCGAACTTTAGCCCACTGTCAGCTGATTCTGGGTCACAGGAGAGCACAAGTAAGTGCACTCCTGTAACTCACATGAGAAGTATTGCCAAAAAGGTTTTTAATTCATTTTTAATATTTAAAGCCAACTCACTCATCCATCCATGTCTCCATTCTTTATTTTCTTGAGAAAACCTATTGAAAAACACCTCCTAGCATTTCTATCCATGGCCATCTTGAGTAAGGGCAAATGATTCATGTAACATTTACTGCCTGGAATCCATTTGCGCTTTAGCTCAGGCATGCAGGCAGGAGGGTGTGCTTTTCTGAGAAGGCCCCTCCTTCTCCTCCAGATAAAAGAAAAAAACGCCCGTAAAGACTCCTGGGATGTATGATATCATTATGGCCAAGGCAAGAAGCCAGGAAGCAACTGAGGAAATGTAAAACGTTTAAAACAATTAAATATAATATAGCTTCCTATCTATGTACTAATGCTAGCAGCACGAGGATTAATTTGAAAAAGTTTAGTTCTGCTTTAATAAAATTATATGGCATATAATCATACATATTATATATGTCAGCCCTCAAATTTTCCACTCGCCTACTCGCATTTTGTGAGTGGAAAATTATTGCTGGCGAGTGTGGGGCTGCCTCGGAGGAGGGGGGGGGGGCAGGCAGGGTTGAATGGGAGCCGTTCTCCCAGCCAGGGTAAGAGAGGAGGGGAAGAGGTGAGCCGGCCGGATCATCAGAAAGCAGGGATTGCCCGGTGTTCGTGTGACGTGAGCTCCAGTAACACCAGGCGATTTAAATGAAAGCTGTTAAAGCGGGCAATCCCCGCTCTCTGATGATCCGGCCGGTTTTTCTCTTCCTCTGCACAGGTGAGGCTGCATTGATGGGCACAGGTCATTCTGCATTGATGGGCACTGGTCACGCTGCATTGATGGGCACTGGTCATGCTGCATTGATGGGGACAGGTGAGGCTGCATTGATGGGGACAGGTCACGCTGCATTGATGGGGACAGGTCAGGCTGCACTGATGGGCACAGGCCAGGCTGCACTGATGGGCACAGGCCAGGCTGCACTGATGGGCACAGGCCAGGCTGCACTGATGGGCACAGGCCAGGCTGCACTGATGGGCACAGGTCAGGCTGCACTGATGGGCACAGGTCAGGCTGCACTGATGGGCACAGGCCAGGCTGCATTGATGGGCACAGGCCAGGCTGCATTGATGGGCACAGGTCATGCTGCATTGATGGGCACTGGTTACGCCGCATTGATGAGCACTGGTGAGAATGCACTGATGGGCACTGATAAAGTTGTTAATATTTATTTTTGTAATTTAATTCTGCATAAAACATTTAAGTGTCATTTCATGAGATCATTTATGAGGGTGTGTTTAGGGGCGGGATTAGGGGTGGGGCATGGTAGGGATTGGGTGGGGCAACTGGTGGTGAGTAACTCTTAAGGCCTGGCTAGTAGCTCAAGCTTTGAAATTTTGAGCCCTGTTAAATATAATAGTATAAAGTAAAACCTTGGTTTGAGAGCGTTTTGCAAGACAAGCAAAATTTTGACTTGATATACAAGCGATGGCTTGATATACAAGTAGCGTCATGTCACAACTGAGTATAAAAGAAAAGAGAGAGGTACCTCTAATGCAGAGGCGGATCCAGAGTCTTGTCTCGGGAGGGGCACTGCCAGAAAATACCTTTTTTTGCCGGCAATTTATCGGGGAAACGGCTGGTGTTGGCGCTTCAATCATCACGGCACCATGGTTATTATGGTGTCAGGATGATTGAAGCGCATTATTTCTATTCTTACATTGTAATATAAAATGAAATAGTTCAACTCACCATAATACAGAATCAGTGGGAGCCCTGAGTGTGTCACTTTCCACGTCGCCTGCCACCAAATGCGGATTGTCACTTGCCACGTCACCTGCTACACGTTGCGGATTGTCACTTGCCACGTCACCTGCCACACGTTGTAAATTGTCACTTGTCACGTCACCTGTCACCAGATGAGGATTGTCACTTGCCACGTCACCTGCCACACGCTGCAAATTGTCACGTCACCTGCTACACGTTGCAGATTGTCACTTGCCACGTCACCTGCCACATGCTGCGAATTGTCACTTGCCACGTCACCTGCCACCAAATGTGGATTGTCACTTGCCACATCACCTGCCACACATTGTGAATTGTCACTTGCCACGTCACCTGCCACACGTTGTAGATTGTCACTTGCCACGTCACCTGCCACACGTTGTGGATTGTCACTTGCCACGTCACCTGCCACACATTGTGGATTGTCACTTGCCACGTCAGCTGCTACACGTTGTGGATTGTCACTTGCCACGTCACCTGCCACACGTTGCGGATTGTCACTTGCCACGTCACCTGCCACACATTGTGGATTGTCACTTGCCATGTCACTTGCCACACATTGCGGATTGTCACTTGCCACACGTTGCAGATTGTCACTTGCCATGTCGCCTGTCACCAGATGCGGATTGTCACCTGCCGTGTCACTTTCCTGCTAAAGGTGGTCTCTTGCTATGTCCCAGAGTCAGGCAGCAGAGAGATGATGTAATCTCTCTGCTGCCCACAGCTGCCTTCACAGTGAGGGCGGAACTGCAGGTATGCAGGGCGGGCGCAGGGTGGTGAGAGATGATGTCATCTCTCTGCTCCCCTGCCTGCCGGCTCCCTGATGGTCCAGCAGCCCACTCACAGTCACACACGGAGCCGCCCAGCTACCCCCCCTCTCTCACCCGCCCACTCACCGACCTAGCTGCCCGCACTGTCACCCATGGCAGAGCCGCCCGCACTGTAACCCATGGCGGAGCCCACACCGTCACTCGCGGCGGAGCCACCCTCACTGTCACAAGCGGCGGAAACCGCCCACACTGTCACCTGCGGAGCCGCCTGCACTGTCTGTCACCCGCATTCTCTGAGGGGGCAATTGCCCCATTGCCCCCCCCTGGATCTGCCCCTGCTCTAATGCCCTGTACACACGCTCCGACTTTCCGACGGAATATGTGCGAACGGAGCTTGTTGTCGGAAATTCCGACCGTGTGTGGGCTCCATCGGACTTTTTCCATCGGAATTTCCGACACACAAAGTTTGAGAGCAGGCTATAAAATTTTCCGACAACAAAATCCGATCCTTTAAATTCTGATCTTGTGTAGACAAATCCGACGCACAAAGTGCCACGCATGCTCAGAATAAATTAAGAGACGAAAGCTATCGGCTACTGCCCCGTTTATAGTCCCGATGTACGTGTTTTACGTCACCGCGTTCAGAACGATTGGATTTTCCGACAGCTTTGTGAGACCGTGTGTATGCAAGACAAGTTTGAGCCAACATCCGTCGGAAAAAATCCATGGATTTTGTTGTCAGAATGTCCAATCAATGTCCGACCGTGTGTACAGGGCAATAAGTGTCGCAATATGGTTACATTTAATGAAGGGACAACATTTAGCAACATATTGCTACACTCAGGCTCGGTTCACACTAGGACGACTTTTCAGGCGACCTAGGTCGCCTGACAAGTAGCGTCCCGTTCAGTACAATGGAACCGTTCGCTCCGACTTAGAAAAAGGTTCCTGTACGACTTTGGGGGCGACTTGGGTCGACTTGCATAGACTTCTATACAGAAGTCGTTTTGCAAGTCGCCCGGGCAGTCGTGTGCAGGTCACCTCGGTGAGGCGACCTGAAAGTCGTGCCGCCTCTGGTGTGAACCGAGGCTTAGAGGCGCCTCTCTTCTCTTTTATACTCTGTAGCTCCTGCTGGATTTTGCTTCAAATCCCCTTGTGGAGGCTTCCATTTGTGGATGGACATTTTATGGTTACACAACCTAGTCATATTGCTATAAAAATTTTTATATGGACTATAAACTGAAGGACTTATAAATAAACGGTTGTGGAACTAATCATTTGAGTTTCCATTATTTCTTATGGGGGAATTCGCTTTGATATACAAGTGATTTGGATTACAAGCATGTTTCGGGAACAAATTATGCTCGCAATCCAAGGTTTTACTGTATATCTAAATCAGCATGAAAAATAGTATCCTTTCCCAATGACTCTTTGGAACTCATACAGTCTAATTTGCTCAAGAGTTTGTATTCAGTAATTGTGATTTACTGTGCCCATTCCTAATGAGAAGGAATAATTGAGTATTGCCTGTGAACGAACTCACACTGATTTAAAGATGGGAGTTTACTAAGGACACAAATTGTTCACATATCCATCCCTTTCAGACCTAATTGCTAAAGCGAGTTGCAGTGAATAGAGCCTCTTGCAGAGAATGGACTGCTGCACACAAATGTCTTTTGATATAATGGGATTTTTCACATACGTTCGGGCAATTCATTGTATGCCTGTAATTTCCATCACAAACGCCATCAAATTCTCTTGGATCACAATGACCCCTCCCCGCCATTGCAGGATAAAGGAGTAATGAGCCCGAAGTTCAGAACAACAGGGATCTGGGTGGGAATGACAGAGTTAAACTGAAATATTGCTGGATTCTCAATGCACTTCTACAATCGTTTGAAGAGACACTAAACAATATCTGTATTCTCCAAAAATAATCCATACACATCCAATACTTAATGAGCCTGTAACCTATTTTTCATGTAATTGTTTCTTACTGTGTTTATCTGCCTCCGTGTAACGTCCTCCATGAGCTCCCGAACCCCTCCTTTTCCTCTACGTTTCTGTTTGTTTGGAACAAGGAGAGCTCATTAGTTGCCGTCATATGCACTACAAATCCCATAATCCATAGTCCCTAGTCTATCTCAGGAGCGAGCAAAAGAGGGAGGCTACGTTCCTACATAAAGCAGGACCATGGAAATGAACAAAGCCACCCTTTACACCCTTTACCAGGAAGTCAGATCACAGCAGCAAAAAAAAAGGAACTTGGAGATCTGGAGAAAGTTAAGAGTTAATGGAATAGACATTTCAAGATATACTTAAAAAAAAAAACGGTGTTTATTTCATATTCCTTATATGTGTCTGCTGTACCATGTATTTGTATGAAAAGGTATCCTATTCTCTTTGTGTTGCTTCCTTTGTGTGAAATCCCTGGTCTTCTTGCCAGTCCCTCTGCTTTACTATAAAAGACTGACTACACTAAGCAGGAGAGCACAGTGTGGTCAGTTCCCTATCTATGCTGGGAACTCAGCCTGCTCTCCTCCAATGAGACTTGTCCTTACACGCCTCCCCTGGTCAGCCTTCCACTGGGAAGATCAGTGTCATGTTGCTTCTCCTCCCCCAGTTCTTATGCAGCTGAGAACAGAGGAAATGTGATCACTTATAAAAAAGAGAAAAAAAGGTATTAACCACTTGCTTACTGGGCACTTAAACCCTCTTCCTGCCCAGGCCAATTTTCAGCTTTTGGCGCTGTCACGCTTTGAATGACAATTGCGTGGTCATGCAACACTGTACCCATGTGAAATTTTTTAAACACAAATAGAGTTTTCTTTTGGTGGTATTTATTCACCACTGAGTTTTTATTTTTTGCTAAACAAACAAAAGAAGACAGAAAAAAAAAAAAAAACAGTTTTCATAGTTTGTTATAAAAGGTTTCTCCTTCATTGATGTATGCTGATGAGGCTGCACTGATGGGCACGGATAGGCTGCACTGATGGGCATGGATAGGCTGAACTGATAGGCACTAAGTAGGCGGCACTGATTGGCACTAATGAAGTGGCACTGATCAAGAGGCACTGGTGAGGCGGCACTGATGGGCACTGATAGGAGGCACTTAAGGGCACTGATAGGCACTAATAGGTGGCACTGATTGGCACTAATGAGGTGGCACTGATAGGTGGCACTGATGGGTACTGAAGTACACTGATAGGCGGCATTAAAGGGCACTGAGAGGTGGCACCGATGGGCACTAATGAGGCAGCACTGATCAGGAGGCACTGATGAGGCGGCACTGATAGACAGGCACTGATAGGCACTGGTAGGTGACACTGATAGGCAGCACTGATAGGTGGCACTAATGGGCACTGATAAGTGGCACTGGTGGGCACTGCTTAGCAGTACTGATATGCACTGGTAGGTGGCACTGATGGGCACTGGTAGGTGAAACTGGTGGGCACTAGTTAGTAGCAGTGGCTCTCTGTGTATGGGCCGATATCCCGTTTACACAAACTGGTTATTTTTTTTTCTCCTTATGTTGTCAGCGTGAGAAAAAAAAAGTTGATTACAGGCTTCTGTTTACATCATGTGATCAGCTGTCATTGGCTGACAGCTGATCACGTGGTAAAGAGCCAGAATCGACCCCTTACTCTGAAATGTAATCAGCCAAGTCTCTTGGACTTGCTGATCACGGACGCGCAGGCAGCGCATGCACGGGAGGACGTACATGGATGTCCTCCTGGCAATTTAGGCTCGCGCTGTAACCATCTTTTGGCTATAGTGCGGGCGTGAAGCAGTTAATAATGTTTTTAATATCTATACACAAATGTTTTGCCTTTCATTTCTATTTTAAACGGAATGAGTTGTTTTACAAGGTGATTTACAATCACTTAAAGTGTAAGTTCACCTTTACAGAAAAATCTATGAGGTGAACTTACACAGGTTCCCCTCTTCGCCCCCCCCCCCACTAACCTGTACCACCGCAATCTCCGGTTCTAAGCCCCGGTATATCCGCGCCAGTAGCTCGGGACTTAGAAATCCTCTCTCCATCCACACGGCATCTTCATAGCTGAAAGGACAGGCTATTCGGCTGTTGATTGGTAGGTGCCGCCCATGTGACGGCGCTGACCAATTAGTATGCTTGAAAACGTTAAAAAGTCCCCCGATATTCAGCTGAGAGGATTTCTAAGCCCCGGACACCTGCATACTTGCTTTAGACCCTTTTCCCGATTTAATCGTTTCCCAGTAGATGTCCCAGGAAATTAGTTTTTTCCTGATTTTCGCCGCTGAGGTTCGCGCCGCCGGCCACTAGAGGTCCGCGGCCGGCGGAGACGATGTCTCCGCCGGCCGCCATTTTCAAGAAGACCGTAGAAGTAGGCTGGCCAGATGGCTACAATAGAGATTGAGCTGCGGCGCCGCCCGCTCCGCCCTGCTGCCAGTCTCTGTGACCTGTTATGGAAAGGGGCGGGGGATGGGCGACGCCGCACCTCAATCTCTAGTGTAACCATGAGGCTCCGCTTGACCAACTTTGGGGCCGTATAGCCTGGATGTCACAGAGGGGGGCTGTATAGTATGGATGTCACGGGGGGGCAATCTGGATGTCAGGGGGGGGGGGGCAGTCTGGTTGTCACAGGGAGGAGCTGTATAGTCTGGATGTCACAGGGGGGGCAGTCTGGATGTCACAGGGGGGAGGGGCCGTATAGTCTGGATGTCACGGGGGGGCTGTATAGTCTGGATGTCACAGGGGGGGCGTATAGTCTGTATGTCACAGGGGGGGCGTATAGTCTGTATGTCACAGGGGGGGCGTATAGTCTGTATGTCACAGGGGGGGCGTATAGTCTGTATGTCACAGGGGGGCAGTCTGGATGTCACGGGGGGGGCAATCTGGATGTCACGATGGGCAGTCTGGATGTCACAGGGGGGGCTGTATAGTCTGGATGTCACAGGGGGGGCAGTCTGGATGTCACAGGGGGCTGTATAGTCTGGATGTCACGGGGGAGCTGTATAGTCTGGATGCCGGGGGGGGGCAGTCTGGATGTCACGGAGGGGCTGTATAGTCTGGATGTCACGGGGGGGCAGTCTGGATGTCACGGGGGGGCAGTCTGGATGTCACGGGGGGGCTGTATAATCTGGATGTCACGGGGGGCAGTCTGGATGTCACAGGGGGGGCATATAGTCTGGATGTCACGGGGGGGGCAGTCTGGATGTCACGGGGGGGGCAGTCTGGATGTCACGGGGGGGGCAGTCTGGATGTCACAGGGGGGGCAGTCTGGATGTCACAGGGGGGGCAGTCTGGATGTCACAGGGGGGGCAGTCTGGATGTCACAGGGGGGGCAGTCTGGATGTCACAGGGGGGGCAGTCTGGATGTCACAGGGGCCTGTATAGTCTGGATGTCACAGGGGGGCCATTCTGGATGTCACAGGGGGGGGCTGTATAGTCTGAATGTCACAGGGGGGGGCCAGTCTGGATGTCACGGGGGGGGGCCGTATAGTCTGGATGTCGCGGGGGGGGGCAGTCTGGATGTCGCGGGGGGGGGCAGTCTGGATGTCACGGGGGGGCAGTCTGGATGTCACGGGGGGGCAGTCTGGATGTCACAGAGAGGGGCTGTATAGTCTGGATGTCACAGAGAGGGGCTGTATAGTCTGGATGTCATGGGGGGGGCCAGTCTGGATGTCACAGGGGGGAGGGGCCGTATAGTCTGGATGTCACGGGGGGGCAGTCTGGATGTCACAGGGGGGGCAGTCTGGATGTCACAGGGGGGGGCTGTATAGTCTGGATGTCACAGGGGGCCCGACTGGATGTCACAGGGGGGGGCGTATAGTCTGTATGTCACAGGGGGCCAATCTGGATGTCGCGGGGGGCCAATCTGGATGTCACGGGGGGGGCTGTATAGTCTGGATGTCACAGGGGGGCAGTCTGGATGTCACAGGGGGGCTGTATAGTCTGGATGTCGCGGGGGGGCCAGTCTGGATGTCACGAGGGGGCCAGTCTGGATGTCACGGGGAGGGCTGTATAGTCTGGATGTCACAGGGGGGGCAGTCTGGATGTCACAGGGGGGAGGGGCCGTATAGTCTGGATGTCACGGGGGGGCTGTATAGTCTGGATGTCACAGGGGGGGCGTATAGTCTGTATGTCACAGGGGGGGCGTATAGTCTGTATGTCACAGGGGGGGCGTATAGTCTGTATGTCACAGGGGGGCAGTCTGGATGTCACAGGGGGGCAGTCTGGATGTCACGGGGGGGGGCAATCTGGATGTCACGATGGGCAGTCTGGATGTCACGGGGGGGGCTGTATAGTCTGGATGTCACAGGGGGGGCAGTCTGGATGTCACAGGGGGCCGTATAGTCTGGATGTCACGGGGGGGCTGTATAGTCTGGATGCCGGGGGGGGCAGTCTGGATGTCACGGAGGGGCTGTATAGTCTGGATGTCACGGGGGGGCAGTCTGGATGTCACGGGGGGGGCAGTCTGGATGTCACGGGGGGCTGTATAGTCTGGATGTCACAGGGGGGCTGTATAATCTGGATGTCACGGGGGGCAGTCTGGATGTCACAGGGGGGGCATATAGTCTGGATGTCACGGGGGGGGGCAGTCTGGATGTCACGGGGGGGGCAGTCTGGATGTCACAGGGGGGGCAGTCTGGATGTCACAGGGGGGGCAGTCTGGATGTCACAGGGGGGGCAGTCTGGATGTCACAGGGGGGGCAGTCTGGATGTCACAGGGGGGCCATTCTGGATGTCACGGGGGGGGCTGTATAGTCTGAATGTCACAGGGGGGGCCAGTCTGGATGTCATGGGGGGGGCCGTATAGTCTGGATGTCGCGGGGGGGGGCAGTCTGGATGTCACGGGGGGGCAGTCTGGATGTCACGGGGGGGCAGTCTGGATGTCACGGGGGGGCAGTCTGGATGTCACGGGGGGGCAGTCTGGATGTCACGGGGGGGCAGTCTGGATGTCACGGGGGGGCAGTCTGGATGTCACGGGGGGGCAGTCTGGATGTCACGGGGGGCAGTCTGGATGTCACGGGGGGCAGTCTGGATGTCACAGAGAGGGGCTGTATAGTCTGGATGTCACGGGGGGGCGTATAGTATGGATGTCATGGGGGGGCCAGTCTGGATGTCACGGGGGGGCCGTATAGTCTGGATGTCACAGAGGGCGGGCCAGTCTGGATGTCACGGGAGGGGGCCGCATAGTCTGGATGTCACGGGGGGCTGTATAGTCTGGATGTCACAGGGGGGGCCAGTCTGGATGTCACAGGGGGGGCCAGTCTGGATGTCACGGGGGGGCCGTATAGTCTGGATGTCACAGGGGGGGCCTGTATAGTCTGGATGTCACAGGGGGGGCCTGTATAGTCTGGATGTCACGGGGGGGGCGTATAGTCTGGATGTCACGGGGGGCCAGTCTTGATGTCACAGGAGGGGGCGCGTATAGTCTGGATGTCGGGGGGGGGGCATATAGTCTGGATGTCAAGGGGTGGGTGTATAGTGTGGATGTCACGGGGGGGCAGTCTGGATGTCACAGAGAGGGGCTGTATAGTCTGGATGTCACAGGGAGGAGCTGTATAGTCTGGATGTCATGGGGGGGGCCAGTCTGGATGTCACAGGGGGGAGGGGCCGTATAGTCTGGATGTCACGGGGGGGCAGTCTAGATGTCACAGGGGGGGCAGTCTGGATGTCACAGGGGGGGCTGTATAGTCTGGATGTCACAGGGGGCCCGACTGGATGTCACAGGGGGGGGGCGTATAGTCTGTATGTCACAGGGGGGGCAGTCTGGATGTCACGGGGGGCCAATCTGGATGTCACGGGGGGCCAATCTGGATGTCACGGGGGGGCTGTATAGTCTGGATGTCACAGGGGGGCAGTCTGGATGTCACAGGGGGGCTGTATAGTCTGGATGTCGCGGGGGGGCCAGTCTGGATGTCACGAGGGGGCCAGTCTGGATGTAACGGGGAGGGCTGTATAGTCTGGATGTCAAGGGGGGGGCAGTCTGGATGTCACGGGGGGTCCAGTCTGGATGTCACAGGGGGGCTGTATAGTCTGGATGTCGCGGGGGGGCCAGTCTGGATGTCACGAGGGGGCCAGTCTGGATGTCACGGGGAGGGCTGTATAGTCTGGATGTCAAGGGGGGGCAGTCTGGATGTCACGGGGGGTCCAGTCTGGATGTCACGGGGGGGGTTGTATAGTCTGGATGTCACAGGGGGGTCAGTCTGGATGTCACGGGGGGCGTATAGTCTGGATGTCACAGGGGGGCTGTATAGTATGGATGTCATGGGGGGGCCAGTCTGGGTGTCACGGGGGGGCCGTATAGTCTGGATGTCACAGAGGGCGGGCCAGTCTGGATGTCACGGGAGGGGGCCGCATAGTCTGGATGTCATGGGGGGGGCTGTATAGTCTGGATGTCACAGGGGGGGCCAGTCTGGATGTCACAGGGGGGGCCAGTCTGGATGTCACGGGGGGGCCGTATAGTCTGGATGTCACAGGGGGGGCCTGTATAGTCTGGATGTCACAGGGGGGGGCGTATAGTCTGGATGTCACGGGGGGCCAGTCTTGATGTCACGGGAGGGGGCGCGTATAGTCTGGATGTCGGGGGGGGGCATATAGTCTGGATGTCAAGGGGTGGGTGTATAGTCTGGATGTCACGGGGTGGGCCAGTTTGGATGTCACGGGAGGGGGGGGCCGTATAGTCTGGATGTCACGGAGGGGCACCAGATGTAAGGAGGACTGATGGGGACACAGATGTAATGAGGACTGATGGGGACACCACGACTGATGGGGACACAGATGTAGGGAGGACTGATGGGGACGCAGATGTAAGGAGGACTGATGGGGACGCAGATGTAAGGAGGACTGATGGGGACACAGATGTAAGGAGGACTGATGGGGACACAGATGTAAGGAGGACTGATGGGGACACAGATGTAAGGAGGACTGATGGGGACACAGATGTAAGGAGGACTGATGGGGACACAGATGTAAGGAGGACTGATGGGGACACCACGACATGTAAGGAGGACTGATGGGGACACAGATGTAAGGAGGACTGATGGGGACACAGATGTAAGGAGGACTCTGCTGATGGGGACACAGATGTGAGGAAGGCTCTACTGATGGGGCACATGATGTAAGGAGGGGCTCTGCTGGGGACACCTGATGGCATCTGGTGGCAGGCAACGTGACAGGTGACACGCTCAGGGCTCCCACTGATTCTGCATTATGGCGAGTTGAATGATTTCATTTTATATTACAATGTATTAATAGAAATAATGCGCTTCAATAATCCTGACACCATAACAATCATGGCGCCGGGATGATTGAAGCGCTAACACCAGGTGTTTGGAGTATCTTTATCTGCTGATTGTTAAACTCTGGAATACACATATTGCTATTGTGGGGTAGGATCTGGGGCTGCTGTCCCTCCATCCCTGTCCCCCCTCCCTCTCCCCCCCTTTCCCCCTTTTCCTCTCCTCCTCTCCATCCCTCATTCATCTCAGACTCTAACCACACCCATTTGAGCCACGCCCATTAAGCCATGCCCACTTTCTCACATAAACCGCGCCCATTTCTCGGCGCAGCGTGCCACAGTTTGTTTCGGCTATATCATGCCCACAAATGCCTGCCCCTCCCCCCTAATTAATATGTGACTCCACCTACAGCCAAAAAAGTGTCCCTAAAAATATTTTTACAATGTTGGCAACTATGTACCTGGCGCGGATATACCGAGGGGTTAGAACCGGAGATTACCCCAGTCGAGGTCAGTGGGACGGGGGGGGCAAGGAGGGAAACCTGTGTAAGTTCACCTTGCAGAGTTTTCTGTAAAGGTCAACTTACCCTTTAAGGTGTTCAGGGCTCATTTACACTGTTGAATCTTAATGCAGACATTATAACATGCTAAAACACAACTCCCCTATAAGAAAAATAGAGCCTGTTCCCATCTTTGCCCTGTCCTTCCCATGGATTTTTCTGCATTTTCATGCATTGGGAGGCTCAAAGAAATCAACAGAAGTGCAGCAAAGACATAAAACATGCATTTTAAAGCATGGCAACTGGTATTAACAGGCCATGGATGTTAACCCTATACAGTCTAAATTCAAAAACAAATTGAAAATGCACATCAAAACGCATGTCAACACACAAAGTAGATGCACATTGACACATGGCAATGCTTAACGCAACAAAAAAATTCCTCTTTACATGCACTCATAGATTTAAATGCGCCCTAAATTGTATGTCCAGCCAAAACGTCTCCTTTTAGTTTTGAATAGAGAAGGGAGGGATCAGAACCCCGGCTAGGTTTCTACTGCTATCTTGGCCACTGTTAGGCTTGATTCACACTAATGCGTTTTTTGATGCATTTTGCATTTTGCAGTAATGCAGGGAAATTTTTTAACATGGGTACCTATGGAACATGTTCACATCAATGCATTTTTCTGCATCTGCGTTTTTGGAAATGGTTGGGGACTTTTTTCCCCGCAAAGTGCAGCGTTTTGCATGTAATAGAATTCAATGGACCCGCATCCAAAACACAAGTACCGTGTTTTTACCACAATTTTGCCGCGATTTGTGTTTTGCGAGATTTTTTTATTTCTTATTTTTACACTGTATAGAGCTGGTTACTAAGGAGGGGGCCGCATCCTTAAAAAACGATGAGTCATCAGCTGTCAGCTGGCTTCCCGCTCAATGTAAAAAAAAAATGCCGGCTAAAAAAAAAAAACGTAGAAGAAAAACAAAAAAAACAGCGTGCCCCCCCCCCCCCCCCCCGGTCCATACCAGGCCCTTGGGTCTAGTATGGATTCGGAGGGGACCCCCATGCCAAAATTCAAAAAAAAAAAATGGCGTGGGGGTCCCCCCAAAATCCATACCAGACCCTTATCCGAGCATGTAGCCTGGCAGGTCAGGAAAGGGAGGGGACGAGCGAGCGCCCCCCCTCCTGAACCATACCAGGCCGCATGCTCTCAACAGGGGGGGATGGGTGCTTTGGGGCGGGGGGGCTCTGCGCCCCCCACCCCAAAGCACCTTGCCCCCATGTTGATGGGGAAAAGGGCCTCTTCCCGACAACCCTTGCACGGTGGTTGTCGGGGGTTTGCGGGCGGGGGGGCTTATCAGAATCTGGAAGCCCCCTTTAACAAAGGTAGCCCTCAGATCCCAGCCCAATAACAATAAATAACAATGGGGGTGTGGCAATCGGATTGCGTCATCCGACAAGGGGGGCCACACCCCCTTGTGACGTCACGGACCCATCATGCCCCGGGTGGTGACGTCACAAGGGGCTTGGCCTCTGCGTGACGCAATCCGTTTGTCACATCCCATCGTTATTTAAGAAATGCAGTACATCGGCGCCGACAGATCAGCAGGACGCAGCATCAGAGGAGGGTCGGCGGCGGGAGCGGCGGCAGAAGAAGAAGAAGAGAGGAAGTAGAAGACAGAAGAAGAGCGGAAGAAGAAGCAGGGGGAGTAGAAGAAGACCGGAGGAATGAAGATGCGGGAGAAGATGGAGGAAGAGGAAGATGGAGGAAGACTAGAGGAAGAAGCAGAGAAGAAGAAGATTTTTAATAAAAGACTTGTCAAAAACTGTCTACTGTATTTTTTAACACTACACTACTTTTTTTTTAGTGACAGATTCCGATAAGCCCCCTGCCCGCAGACCCCGACAATCACTGGGCAAGGGTTGTCGGAAAGAGGCCCTTGTTCCCATCAACATGGGGGAAAGGTGCTTTGGGGTGGGGGGACAGAGCCCCCCTGCACCAAAGCACCCATCCCCTCATGTTGAGGGCATGCAGCCTGGTATGGTTCGGGGGGGGGGGGGCGCTCGGTCGTCGACAGAGGGTCAGGGGTAAAAGTCATAAGACTACTATATACTGCTGATGAGAAAAGATATTTAGCAGTTTATATTTACTAAAATATATGCATTTCCATGTTCAGTGTACTGTGGGAGACCAGATATAGTGAATGCAGGGTCCTGGGTTTAGTAACACTTTATGACAGTAACTAATAAAAATAGTTCATATTGCTCTATTGTAGATTTTTTCTCTCTTCCTGTCCAGTGAAATTGTTGTCATCAGAACAGTAGATGGAGGATATTTCTCTAGCAGATCCTTGAAAAGCAGTACAAATCTAACAGGGTTCTAAGCATTTCCCACTTCTGTCAAAAGTAAAAAAAAAATGTTTTGGCTGGGCATACACTTTAACCACTTCAGCCCCAGAAGGTTTCACCCCCTTCATGACCAGGCCATTTTTTGCGATACTGCACTGCGTTACATTAAACTGACAATTGTGCAGTCATGCGGTGCTGTACCCAAATAAAATCCACGTCCTTTTTCCCTACAAATAGAACTTTCTTTTAGTGGTATTTGATCACCTCCTGCGGTTTTTATTTTTTGTGCTATAAACAAAAAAATACCACCAATTTTGAAAAAAAAAGACTATATTTTTTACTTTCTGCTATAAAACGCATCCAATAAAAAAATGTAAAAAATCAGCGATTTTTAGCCGGACTGCGACATTGCGGCAGACAAATCGGACACTAAGTGACACTTTTTGGGGACCAGTGACACCAATACAGTGATCAGTGCTAAAAAAAAATGCACTCACTGTACTGCCTCTCCTGTCAACAATCGGTGGGTCCCAGCAGACATTGCGTCCGCCGGACCTGCTGATTGGCTCCCGCTGTGTCCAATTACAGCAGGAGCGGGTCGCCGGCGGTGTGTGCACACCCCAGACCTGGAAGAAACAACAACGTACAGGTAAGTTGTTACACGCAGCCGGGCATTAAACGTGCGGTGGATGGTCCGGAAGCGGTTAAAGTAGAACCATAGGCAAAACTGTTTTTTTTTTCATTTTGAATAGAGCAAGGGAAGGTTATACCCGTCAGATTCTTTTCAGCCAACTGTCTACCTTTGCTGAGATTTCCCTTCACTTCCTGTCCAATAGCTAAAACAGGAAGTGAGTGGAAATCCCTGCAAATTAGGGGTGTCCTTTGGGGACCCCCAGGTCACCAGGACTAGTGTCCCCATTGAAATATTTCCCCTCTATTACTTTTCTGGGAACAACCCAAAATTTGGGATTTTCTTTTACGTTCACTTTAAATGATAATGGTAAACAGGACAAACCTCTAAAGAAGGTGAATCTCTTTAGCGGGGGCAAAGAGAGCAATAAAAACTGACTGGTGTTCTAATCCCTCCCACTCTATCCAAAACTAAAAAAAAAGTTTTGCCTTTAGTTACACTTTAATTCTTTCATGCCCATGGCTAAAGATGCCGATAGGAAAAGTTGTCACTGATCATAACTACTGACGTATCAATGTCTAGAGTTGTGATAGTTTGTCTGACAATTGTTCGCTTGGTTTTAAAGGCACGTGCACACTATCACACACAAGACTTTTATTTCTTTTGCATCTTCTTACATGCTGTGTTGCGTCTTAGGCTGGCCATATACCATAGAATCTGATTGTATAATTTGTGTATAATCTCAGTTACCAAAACTTTGTAATATGAGGACATACTTGACCTCTTGCTGACATAACACATATGTGCGGCAGCAAGGAGTGTGACTGCCAACACCCACATGCCACACACACACACACGTGTCCATAGTGGATGTGCTTTCTGTGCTGGGTGTGCGCTCACTGCACTCTCCCAGCACAGTAACTGAGCTGTCACAGCAACTCTCAGCCTCTGGTGATGATCCCTGAGCCTGATCAAGTGACCGATGTCACAGCCAATCAGATTGCTGACGTGATCAGGAAGTCTGCATCACTCCTTGTGTAAATGACCAGTTAAAGGGATTCTGAGAAGAGACAGGCAGGGGTTAAACAATCCATCTTATTTGGGCCAACCCTTGCACTACATAGTTCATGGTAGATCTAAAGGAGATTGTATAGTGTAGGGCCTTAAAAGGATCTGATTTAACTGACTGTGAAGTGACAATAAGCTCTTGCTAAAAAAAAAAAAAAAAAAAAAATTGTTCAAGTTTTTATTCTTAACTCAAAAAGTACCCCAGCCATCTCCGAATCTCCAAATTCTTCTTTTTTTTTGCTTCTTTCATCTTACTTTCTGTTAGAGGGTGGCTATGTTTGTTCTCCATGGTCCCACTGTATGTAGGAACATAGTCACCCTCTCTTGCTTACTTCTGAGGTGGACTAGAGACTAGTAAATAGGGACTAGGGACTAGTGAATAGGGACTAGGGACTAGGGACTAGAGACTGGTGAATAGGGGACTAGGGACTAGTGAATAGGGACTAGTGAATAGGGACTAGTGAATAGGGACTATGGACTAGTGAATAAGGACTATGGACTAGTGAATAAGGACTATGGACTAGTGAATAGGGACTAGGGATTTGTAGTGTGCATGGAGCAGTGCAGAAATGTGGGGAAAAAGGAGAGGTTTGGGAGCTCACAGAGGATGTTACAAGGAGGCAGCAAAATATGCTAAGAATAGTATATACCGTATTTATCGGCGGAACATAGTCACCCTCTCTTGCTTACTTCTGAGGTGGACTAGAGACTAGTGAATAGGGACTAGGGACTAGAGACTGGTGAATAGGGGACTAGGGACTAGTGAATAAGGACTATGGACTAGTGAATAGGGACTAGGGACTAGTGAATAAGGACTAGTGAATAGGGACTAGTGACTAGTGAATAGGGACTATGGACTAGTGAATAAGGACTATGGACTAGTGAATAGGGACTAGGGTCTAGTGAATAAGGACTATGGACTAGTGAATAGGGACTAGGGATTTGTAGTGTGCATGGAGCAGTGCAGAAATGTGGGGAAAAAGGAGAGGTTTGGGAGCTCACAGAGGATGTTACAAGGAGGCAGCAAAATATGCTAAGAATAGTATATACCGTATTTATCGGCGTATAACACACACACCTTTTTTCCCTGGAAATAGGGGGAAAATCGCAGGTGGGTGTTATATGCCAACAGCGTACCTCGGAGGGGAAGAAGGGGGACGAGTGCCGCCGGAAATCACCGAGCCGTCATCTCCTCTCTACTCGGCTTTCCGACACACAATCCCACCTCGGCCACCGGCATTGGACCAGTGTTCTGTCTATCACAGGAGCTGGTCCAATGCGGATGGCGGAGGCGGGACTGTGTCTGTGACTGCCGACTGAGAGCGAGGAAACAGATGACGGCTCAGTGATTTCATCTGAGATATAGTGAGCTGCATTGAGGGGGCAGATGGGCGCAGACAGGCTACATATGGGCACACAACAGGCTGCAGATGGGCAGCGTGAGTGTGCATGTGTGTGTGTGTAACCATGGAGCTCCAATAACCTGGACAAAGAACTGTCTACATTTACACTGCTTGCAGCAGCTGGTCAGACACTTTTTATGTAGATAAAAGCATACTGGTCAACCCAGACTAGAACTAAGCAATTTTCTCCCAGTGACAGCAAACAGTAGCAGCTATAGATCCAAAACGTCCAGCTACAACAAAGCTTCAACTGTTGGAGAGAAAAAAGGACAATCCATCAGTTAATGCCCAGTGAAAATGACAATCAGCTGCCCCAAACATTGTAACTGCACCCCACAATCTTTCTCTACCTCTCTAAAGCTGGCTATGCACCCTTAATTATTTTTTTTTTGTGCTGAATGAAAAATTCTAACAGATTCCTCCATCCACAATACCGGCCTGTACACACGATCAGAAAATCGTATGACAAATACTGCATTCGAATCAATCATATGATAATCTGATTATTAGTACACAGATTTTGAGAGCTGATCACCACAATTCACCCGAAATTATCTGATGGGACAAGCACAAAAATTTTCTTTGCACAATACCAAATTGTATGATTTTCGTTTAACCAGTACCGTTGTTGTTCAAAAATACAATACAAATACATTACATCACTTTACATCACCTCTGAATTTTTATTCTGTCGTATGAGAATTTTTGAAACTTTAGTAAACTCTTCATTTTCGGTATGAGATTAGCGTCCAATAATCTCATTGTGTGTACCAGGCATTAACAACTGGATAGAAGAATCTCCAGCTGCGGCTACTGTACTCTGACACCTGTCACCGCGAGCTGCCAAGATACCTGAAGAGTGGCTGCCTCTGTTTCGGTCACTGCTTGGCCAACAATTTTCCAGATGTCTCCTTCGATTTTTCAGTCAAAGGATGTTAGGCAGGAGGGTGCCAACATGAATTTTGCTCCATCCATGGCCAGCTTGAAAACATGAGTACCTATAAAACAGTTCTGCGCTGGCTGTTCTTTATGAATAGCAAATTGTTGCTTCCAACAACTCCCGTCTCCAACACAGCTGACATTAGTCTTCCTATATTGTCCTTAACAAATAAATTACATCGTCATCAAGCCCTTCTAATGAATGACCAGCTTAAGTCGAAGCAGAAATCAGTCAACCTACCAGTATGATTTTGGTTTGTAAGAGGCTCCCAGAACAACTTTAGACTGCTTGTACGGAGAAGGAAAAATCACAGGATACTTCATGCAGCTCTTGTCCTTGCTGGAATAAAGCCCAAGATTGTTCAGACAAAGCGTTATAGATGTCTCCCACCCCATTCATGATCTGAGGAGGTGCCTGAAGCATGCACTAGATCTTCTGACTAATTGCAGGTCCTGAATGGAAAATGTCATATACAACCCTACTGTCAAATTCTAAACCGCGCTCTGTCAACATTGAGTGCTTTGTTCATGGTGAAATTTTCTGGTTATTTTCTCTTTTTCAGCGTCATCATACTATGAGTCAGGATTTTAAGTATTCATTCTTTTTAAGGACTGGTCCATCCTGCTGTAACAACCAAATAATTACATAATTTAACATAAGTATGCGGCCAGGCAGGAAAGTAAGGAGACTTTACTGCTCCATTCATCAAAAGGGGTTTGACAGTAAAAATATCTGTTTTGTCCGCTGTCTCAAGTGCAGCTTAGAAAAAGAAAGGACTTATCTAACTGATTTATGTGGCCTCTATGAAGACTGTATTTACCATGAGGAACTATGGAGACTGTGTCCTGGGGTACCAGGGTTAAAGAGGCTAAAAAAATGCTAAAAATGTTCTTTTTAGTTCTGGTGCAGAGTAAAGGCATAGTGGTGTCCGGTAAGGGCTGCTTTTAGAAATCATGGGACTGTATAGCCTCCCCGAAGTGCCCCCCCCAAACCCCACCTACATCCCCCCCCCAAAGGTGCAACAGAACAGTGGCACTGATGTTCTATGCCTACGCCCCAAAAATGAAAAAAGTCCCTTCCCTGCTCCCACCTCCTGGGCCCCTCTGTTGACGTGGTGGGGTCCAGGGAAATGTAATTTAAGTCCTGGTAAGCAAGTAGAAGCGGGGGTGTGGTCTAGTAAAATCAATGTATTCATTTAGACAGAAATTAACAATAAAGCTGCCTGGGCCCTCCTGTTTAGCTGATGAGGCCTTGGCCTAGTACAACAGGACCAGTTGTACTGCTTTATAAGCGGCCCTGTGTCCAGTGTAGTTCCCCAAATTGAATACTATATGTTTCCATAGTTAGGGCTGGGAACCCTGTAGCCAGAGTAGGCAGTGTAGGTGCCTAGGAAGCCTCTAGGGGGGGGGAGTAGTGAGTAGGGTGTATCATAGATAATGAGGAGGTGCCAGCCCTGCTACTGCTAGTGCAGGGTATCTTAGGTAGAGGGCTACAAATAAATAGTCTGGTAAGAGTCCGCCAGGGGTTGGCTGGTTGTGGGAAGCAGTGCAAGGACCATGACAGCAAAGATGTAGTCTCTGGGGTTCAAGGTTCTGGAAACTTCCTCTTAGGAGGGGAAGCAAGGAAGGAAAGGTGTGGGACTATAGACCAACTCACATTCCTTTGGCATCGAATGTAGAGCTCTTTTAAACTTTTAAGAGGTCATGCTGTTATCTGTTTGAAACTGAGGGCTAATTCATAGTATAAGGTGCATCTGAACGTGCACTTTTTTTATTGCGTTTCCACGCAGTGCGTTTAGGGCAGCCCATAGATTAAAAAATAGTGCAGGCACGATATTTAAAATTGCGCCATGTCAAATTGCATAGTACTGTTCCCATGGATTTTGGCTGCCACAAATGCACGTGTGTTTGGGGGTGTCATTAAGAATTATTACACTTATGCAGAAGGCAGTACATTTCTTTGCAGTGCAGGGAAACATGCAATTTTACACGGGTACCTTAACAAGTTTTTAAGGATGGGAACATCTTCTGGAAACAAGATCTTGTGCTGGAAGGGTTGTTATTGACATCCGTTGCTGTAAGGCCTCAAAAAGGTATGGGATACTGCTGGTGCTAGCAAGGTCTCCTGCAGAACGCCTCTGTTGTGGCACCCAAGGGAGGAACCTGTGCCTTTTTTTAGCTCAGTCTATGCTGGGCAGGAATAGGGTTTAAGATTACAGGTGGTCCCCCACCACAAGGCTGTGCACATAGGGGACATGCAGCTTGGCCCCCTACACAACGCTGGAAAAATGTATGTCTAAGTGTTACTGCTGGCTTCTTATTTAATTGAAACCTTCCTCCTCTGATCCCCCCCTTGCCATAAAAAAAAAAAAAAAAAAATCATGCCTCCCCTTTGTGTACATGCCTACAAAATCATGACAGCAGTCATGGTCACAAACAACAGTTGGTCACAAACTTTGGAAACAAGGGGCAGACATTTAAAGTATAACTACAAAATAAACAGATTTCAAGGATAGGCATGCATAGGTAGGACAGATACATGGTGTGTGCAGCCTATTGCATTAGGGTGTGCACCCCAAATTTTTAAAAACATGGACGGTGTTAATAGAGCAATGGATGGTGTCAGTAGAGCATTAGACTTAAAAAGAAGAAAAAGTTTTGCGCTAGGTACTAAATTAGAAAATAATAATAATAATAATAGATGAAAAAAACGTGACAAGAATCCTGCAGCTAAACACTGTAACCCCAATACGAGGGCACATAGAGAAATAATATCAAGAAGAGTGGTGCAGTGCTGGATTATTGACAAAGTGAATAAATGTGTGATTATACACATGTAAAATTAATTTGGCCAAAAAATATTATTTTTAGCATTAAATTAACCTAAAAAAAGACCCACAGGTGATAATAGCTAGTGAGAAAACTGTGCTATACAAAGCGTGTAGGTGATAAAAAACACAAATACACATGTGTAAAATAAAGTTCATAAATAAGATGTTTTTTGAAGAAATGAATCCACAGATAAGTCAATGTAGAGCTCGAGGTTGTATAATCCACCGCTAATGCAGCCCGCCACCAGATGATAAAAGTTGGAGGCTTACCAGAAAGCCTGCGACCACCCTTATTCAGGGGGGTCAAAACAGGCTTAGTAGTGGAGGGTAGACTCCTAGAGATCTCCCACAATAGATCCCATGGATTGTCCTGCCGGTCTCCTTCTCAGGCAGCTAGTCACCAGAAATCAGAGCACCAATGCAGGGACGCTTCCGGTTCTTCTTCCCAAGTCAGGTGAGCCACAGATCCCAAAAAAAGAGAGAGGGGGACTCCAGTAGTGTAGACAAACTTTAACCAGTTGGTTTATTAAGTAAAAAGGGGGTTTAAAACAATTACAGCAAAGCAACAAGAATAAAAACTCCTTCGCCGTTTAAAATGAGATTGCGCGTGCGCGATACGTGCTTGTGTTGTGACCCTACGGCCATTTCGTCACAACTGACGTCATCAGGGGTACCTTTTTTTGGCCAAATTAATTTTACATGTGCATAATCACACATTTATTCACTTTGTCAATATTCCAGCGCTGCACCACTCTTCTTGAAAAAGAGCATTAGACTTGTCAGCAGGGCAGTGGATGGTGTCAGTAGTTTTTTTATTTTTATTATTTTACTTTTTTATTAATTTAAAAAAAAGTAAATAGGAGCCCCATTGGGGGGCTTTGGTGAAATATCAGCAGGGAGAATCCCTGCGCACGCCTATGGACAGATACCTTGAAGGTATCAAGAAGAAAAATGCTGGAAACCTGGAGACATGTCTACTAAAGTCAGTGTCACTTTACGGTGTGTGGGTGGGGTGAGAGTAGTGTGGCGGCAATAATTTACACAGACTGATGCAACAGCAACTTGTATTGAAGTAATGCAGAAACAGCTCACAACAACCCATAAGGACACCTGCCCAACTGGGTACACTCACAGTTTCAAATGATATGATGATGACAGGTGTCAGCCAGGTTGACAACATCTGTTAGGAGAGTGAAATGCGTCCTTGCCATCTCATGCCCACGCGGAGAAAATGTCCAATGAAGTTGTGACCCTACACTTTCCCTCCCATCAGGAACCTTTCCCTACCACTAGTATTGTCCCTAACAGGCAGGGTACCCTTCCCTCCACTGCCGACTCACATAAAGCACACCAAACCTGGGAGCCGAGGACTTAAATAGGCTCTGCCTGACCAAAGATGGCTGCTGGAGTCACATGGGGCAGCAGCATCTATATTGGTGCTTCCTCAGTGACCCAGGAAACCTTAAAGGAACTGTGTTCCTCTTGGCTTCCTCTCCAGCTGCAGTGCTGCTGTGCAGAGCGCCACCTACGGTGGAGAAGGTAGACTGCACCTGCCTACTAGTGTATGACTTGTAGTGGGGAAGTAAAAAAAAAAAATCAGTCAGAAAACGAATGTTATACAGTAAGCAACAGCACCAAATAACCATGACTGCAACCGCAGTGTAAGCAAGGCACACTACAAGGAGAACCACATAATTGCACATAAGCATCATCCACAGAAAGCAGAAGCAGCATTTAGGGCCCCATAGTGGTGGTATAACTTACATTAGGGGCCTACGTGAATGAATTGCAGCAAGGCTGGTTGACAGCCCATGGCCTGCATCCTGACTCACCACTCCACAGTCTGTTATTTTTCAACATCCTACTCGACCAAGCTGTCCAGCAAAAGTGGCAGTTAGAGGGTTGAGAGAAACCATTTAAAACTGATGTTGGTTGATTTCAATGATCAGTTTTATCCATTTTATCATTTTCCTTCCACTTCACATTTATGTGACACTTTGTGTTGACCTATCACATAAAATCCCAATAAAATACATTTACGTTTTTGGTTGTAACATGACAAAATGTGGAAAATTTCAGAGGGTATGAATACTTTTTCAAGGCACTGAATATCCAATCTAAAGCCTTGTACACACAATGAGAATATCGGACGAATGATTGTTGAGTTCTTGTAGGACAGAATACAACTTTGGAAGTGATGTAACGTGTTGTATTGTAACGTGTTGTATTGTAACGTGTTGTATTGTAACGTGTTGTATTGTAACGTGTTGTAACATATTCTTTTCCGAGGATGTGTGGTCTTGGTCTTCCGATTTATTTTTTTTGGTTCGGATGAATACTGTACTGATCAAGGGAAATTGTTCATCCTAATTTCGCATGATCTGTTGTGATCGGCTCTCTGAAGCTGTGTACTACTGATCAGATTATCATACGATCACTTTGAAAGCATTATTTTACATCTGATTTCCTCATCATGTGTTCTAGGCATAAGTCTGTGATTTTAAGCGGTGATAACCTTTGTGATAATCCTGTAAATATGCCAAGCCCAGAGTAATCACATGTAGGTAAGGATCATTGTCTGGTAGCGTTTTTAAGGGAAAATTATGGACGTCAAACATTTTGTTTAAATCTTCTTTTACAATTCTTGAAAAGTTCAGTGTGCCACTGACCATACTCTACTATGTCATGACTGTGATCCTAAGTAAACACAGCTGTAAAGTTCTGGTAAATACAGCTGGGATAGCATCAAAGTGAAACTAAATAACTCACATATACAAATGCATGTCACAAATGCATTCATTCTAAAATATTGCTTAGTTACAAGGTAATAATTAAGAAGAGCAGTTTGCAGGCAGACACTACATTTCAAGTGGAGTTCCACCCAAAAGCGGAACTTCTCCTTATCTGTATCCTCCCCCCCTCTGGTGCCACATTTGGTACCTTTCGGGGAGGGTACTCTGTCCCCACTTCCATCGGACCTCGCCGCAGCGAGGTACGTCAGAGGTCTGGCCCCTTCCGCCTCCTTCCACTACTGTCAGGCCAGTGGGAGAGTGCAGCCGCGCTTCGTGCATGCGCAGTAGGTACCCGGGGTTCCCTTACCGGCAATAACGGCGGCAGCACCCGACAGCTGATGGAAACATCGGCTGAGGTGTAGACATGTGCGCCGTCAATAAATTAGTTTAGTTTTGTTTCATTTCGTATTGGAATTAATTCGTATTTTGTAATTCGTGTCCAAAATTCAATTTGGATTCGTCCGAAATACGAATTTTCGTTAGGTTCGTTAACTTTTCGTAACAATTACGAATGTTCGTTATGATGAATTTATCATTATGAGGGGTTCCCACCATCCCTGTGCAGAGTTCCCAGGTATGTACACCTGCTGTACCCATGAGGGGTTCCCACCATCCCTATGCTATTTTTCCGGGTCTGTACACCCGCTGTGCCCATTATAAAGGGCTCCCACCATCCCTGTGCTGAGTTCCTGGGTTTGTACACCCAA
The DNA here is from genome assembly GCF_042186555.1 of Aquarana catesbeiana. Lineage (NCBI taxonomy): Eukaryota > Metazoa > Chordata > Amphibia > Anura > Ranidae > Aquarana > Aquarana catesbeiana. Next base: position 89,183,624 of record NC_133330.1, read on the forward strand.
TGTGCCCATTATGAGGGGTTCCCACCATCCCTGTGATGACCCCGGGGTCATTCGCTATGATCGAAATGCATACATTCGTAAATTCAAATATTCGTAAATTCGAAATTTGAAAATCCATAAATTCGAAAATTTGTAAATTTGAAAATTCGAAAATCTGTAAATTCAAAAATCGAAAAAATAAGAAAGAAAATCTGAAAATTTGAAAGAACGAAAATCTGAATTAATAACTAATAATAACTAACTATTAAATTATAGGTATTGGAATTTCCTTTCAAATTTGGCTGTTAGTGAACGAATAAGAGTTTATCCGAAGTTACAAATTATCCGAAATAACTAATGCAACATCTAAACAAATGGAACGGAACAAATTAATAATAAATATTTAATAATAATAAAAAGTTTTAATTATTATTGTTATTTATTATTATTAATTTGTTACGTTCCATTCGTTTAGATGCGGCATTCATTATTTCGGATAATTCACAACTTCAGATAAATTCGTATTCGTTACGTTCACTAACAGCCACATTTGAAAGGAAATTCCAATACCTATAATTAACAGTTAGTAATAGTTATTATTAATTAGTTATTTAATTTAGATTTTCAAATTTTCCGGTTTTTGAATTTTCGGATTTTTGTTCTTATTTTCGGATATTCATTCTTTGAATGTCCGTACTTATTTTCGAATTTTCGAAGTTCCGGAATTTCGGATTTTCGAATTTCAAATTTACAAATTGACGAATTTCTGGATTTTCTCATTTCGAATTTATAAATTTACGGATTTTCAAATTATCGCATATATCGATTCGAATTTACCAATATTCGGAAAATACTGTGCTCTTAGGAACCTGTGCCTTGCCACAATTCTGTCTCTGAGCTCTTCAGGCAGTTCCTTTGACCTCATGATTCTCATTTGCTCTGATATGCACTGTGAGCTGTAAGGTCTTATATAGACAGGTGTGTGGCTTTCCTAATCAAGTACAATCAGTATAATCAAGCACAGCTGGACTCAAGTGAAGGTGTAGAACCATCTCAAGGATGATCAGAAGAAATGGACAGTACCTGAGTTATATATATGGGTGTCACAGCAAAAGGTCTGAATACTTAGGACCATAAATCTGCAAAAACGTCAACAATTCTGTTTTTTTCTGTCAATATGGCTGTATTAGATCAAAAGGGTGCTTTTACTAAATACTGAGCAAAGGGTCTGAATACTTAGGACCATGTGATATTTCAGTTTTTCTTTTTTAATAAATCTGCAAAAATATTAACAATTCTGTGTTTTTCTGTCAATATGGGGTGCTGTGTGTACATTAATGAGGAAAAAAAAATTAACTTAAATGATTTTAGCAAATGGCTGCAATATAACAAAGAGTGAAAAATTTAAGGGGGTCTGAATACTTTCCGTCCCCACTGTAGCTCATCATAACAGGACAGAGTATATAGATCAATCCCACAGATCAGGGTATACAGAGCAGCATCCCAGATAGGACTGACAGCACTGCATAGTGCTAAGTCCAGGGCTTTATTTCTCAGAGAATAGGTTCAGGAACTCCCCTTTTCAAGTCACCCCTTGTCTTTGCCCCCTATCCACCTCTGGGCACCGTCCCTTGGTTCCATCCCCTACCCACCTTCCTGTATGGTCCTTTTTAGAGAATACAAAACCAAGTATCATTTTGTGGTGCTAAATAATTTGTATAGATTTTAATAATAAGCATTAAGATATACACCCTTCTTTCAACAGTAGATCCTCCCTTTTAACAATAGACCCCCCCCCCACAACAAAATGACCCCAAGTAACAAAAGATCCACCCTAGTAACAACAGATCCACCCCAGCAACAATAGACCCCTGTCAGCAACAACAGATCTCCCAGCAGCCAGCATCAATAGACCCTCCAGCAGCCAGCAACAATAAACCCCTCTCTCATCAGTAGATCCCTCCCAGCAACAATTGGCCCCCAGCAACGATAGATCCCTCAGTAGCCAGCATCAAAAGACCCCCCAGCAGCCAACAATAGACCCTTCCCTCAACATTAGATTTCTCTCATCAACAATAGATCTCCCAGCCCCAGCACACCCCAGCACCCTTTGCCATTACATACATTCAGTGCAGGAGGTGCCCGAACTGCGTTCCCCTGCGTTCCCGCTGAAAAAAGCCCTGGCTAAGTCCTTCTGAGCCCTATGCAGATCTCCAAACCTCTGGGCTTAGCTATAGTCACAAAAGTCACTAGAGCAGGTAAAAATAATAAGACTACAAGCAGGAGACAGGCAGCAAACATTAGACAGCATGGAGACTTTGACCACAAAACCATTAATATTCATCTCCATTTCTTTGCTGCTCTGCTCTCTTTCTCTAGGGATTGCAGTTAATGGGGAACTTACTGGAAATAAGAAGGAAGAGAACAGTTTGTTATCACATGAGACATATTTTGGAAGACTGGGCATTGTAAACAAAAAAAATATGCTGAGAATTGAGGTGACCACTGAGACAATCACTATCATGAAGGGTAAAATCACCAAAATGTTCACATGAGAAAAGAAAGCATCTGTCAAAACAAGGGTAAACAACTGAATGTTACTACCTGCACTACATTGCATTCAGTGGAGCACAGAGGAGACATCCAGGGTCTTTTAGACCCTGGCTGTCTCATTAAATAGAACCTGCCACCAAAAAATCATCACATCGGGGACTTTTTTCCCTCTATGTCTATCTGATGAAAAAAATAAGTAAGTAAAAAACATTTTTTTTTAAATTGTAAAAAATTAAAAGGTACACCCAAGCACATAAAATCCCACCCCCCCCCCCCCCACAAAAAAAAACGTTGAGGTCCCCCGACCCCCACAAATACACACATAGAAATGTAAACGCATGTGTCAGGGTGCCTACACCTGAAAAGGTTGATTGGGATACACATGTTACATATCGCCACACACACACGTATAGGGGGCTTTTAAAGCATTGCCTATAGAAAATATAGAGTACTAAAATTTGTCGCCATTTCATGGGCACTCGCAAATTTAAGGTTTGCCATGTTGGGTATCTGTTTATTTGGGGCAACCTTGGCTTTTATATTTTACCAAAAAATTGGGTAATGTATTGCGTTTTTTTGCCCCCTAAAATTAACTTTAGTGTATTTTATACTGAAATTTTGTATTTCCTAGGCCTTTGCAGTAATATTGTGCAACATAAAAAAAATTGTAATTACCCCTATTCTATTCTCTAGGGTGTTTGCTGTCAGAAAATATATAATGTTCAGGCTTAAAATTATTTTTTGAACATGTGCAAAAAACACAAAAACAGCTCTTGCAGTGAAAAGGGTTAATGGAGCGCACACCAGAGCTTGATTTGGCTGCTCAGCATGCCTGCGGCGGCCTGTCCTTTAAGGGCGCGCGGGCGCCGCCCCCATCCGTAGCTGCCTCCCCTATCCGGCCCCTTTCAGGACACGCATGGATTCCAATGCGGAGGGGCTATTTTTTATGAAGCACCGATTAGAGCCAGAGGCTCTAATAGGCTTCAATATAGGGTGGGCTCGGGTCGCAGAGAGTGCACTCCGAGCCCACCCAGGTGTGTTACAACAGCGAATCAATATTCACTGTTGTAACACTGATGCTCCTCCCGGCCAATCAGGAAGCTGGTTTTGACACTGGCCACCCGATTGGTTGAAAGGACAGGTGATTCTATTGAAAACCTAGGAGGAGGAGGTGGGACCTCACGGCAGAAGCCGCCGTGATGCAGAGAGGACACAGGAGCCGCTGCCCGCTGCCCATAAGAGCCCACAACCCGCTGCCCGCAAGAGCCCGCAACCCGGCCATAGGAGATCGCAACCCAGCCGCTGCCCATCGACCGTAGTAGCTTCTCATGAGGGACAAGTAGATTGGGACTCCAATTTAGCCCCTTGGACAAGTAGTTTTTAAAAATACGTCCACACATTTTTGTGATCTGACACCTTCTTTTTCAAGTACCGCAAGCCATGCTGAAAATGGGCCAATTTACTATCCCTCAAAAAAGCAAAAACGCTCGGTAAAAAAACACATAAAAAACAGTGTTAAAGTCAATTCACTAAAGGAAATAAATAAATGCAATTACAATAAATAAGTAGTGGTCTAGGCATGCAATAGTTAAGGAATGTGTTTCATTTTAGCTGTTTGTTAAGGAACCAACACACATGGCTCCTGCTGCTATCAATCTATCCAGTGAGGACCCAAGACAGGGGCTGGAGCTGTTGTGCTCATTCTCATCACTGAAAAGATTGGGTTCAGATAAGTAAAAGGGGGGCTGTTGCAGCACCAGAAAATGCATTAAGTTTAAAAACACTGAGACTTTACTTGTAGCGCCCCTGCCCCCATCCCCGGCATCAGGGAGGGCTGAAAAAAAAACAGTCATTTTTAGGATGCAGAGAAGTGAGTTTATTGCTCACAACAGAAAAATGCGGGCGAGAGGGTTAGGGCACAGGACACCCTAGGACAGTAGGCGGGCAGACCAGTAGGCTCCGAAAACAAAACAGCCAGGTGGACAGCAATATAGAACAAGGGCCTTAGGCCTGCACCCAATGTTCTGTACTTACATAACAACAGCTGTCTCTTATAGCAACCAAAAACCCACAACACCATGCAGGGTTTCCTTGGATGAGTCCCCTTGACACTTTCCCAGCTTCTCCACAGTCCCCGGCTCATGAAGAGTAACCTCTGGTACTTCATCCCAGAACTCCATCCTTCTCCTCATGCCTCTGGCAACAAAAGTCTCTCTCTCTGGTTGGCAGAGCCTCTCCCATGCCCCTAGGCAGCAAATTGTTTTCTCTGGCAGAGCTTTGAGCACAAGGCCAGGCCTTAGACCCCAGGCCTCACCCAATGCAGCCATTCCTCACACATCGACATCAGACCAAGGTCTGGGTAGAAGGACCTCGATCAGCTAAATTACTCCAAATATATACTATTTCCTAGCATGCTCTGTAGCATTAAACTCCTACTGATTGGTTGAAAGAGATATAAATATTCATAACTCAGTCTCACTGCAGCTCATCATACTAATGCCAAAGGCAACAGTGCCACCTATTTACAGAAGAGAGGAACCACAGTTAAACAAGGCTTTGGCACATTTTAATTGTTCATAGTCTATGGCATCGAGCAGAACGGTGGAAGAGAGTACTTCAGGCTGGTCATCAGGCACATTCGGGTAGACAGCAAGCACCTCCGGACAGACAGTGGACACCTCCGGGCAGACAGCGGGCTCTGGGTCATTGAGCTGGGCAGCGGGCTCCCTACTGGCAAGCTGTAACAGGGACTGACTCAGCAAGCAGAGTAACGGGCATCGGTTTGACAGACTGGGGCACCAATATCAAGACAACAGGCTGGAAGGCAGGCACCAAGACATCAGGCTGGAAGGCGGGCAACGAGACATCAGGCTGGGAGGCGGGCACTGAGACATCAGACTGGAAAGCGGGCACATCAGACTGGAAAGTGGGCACATCAGACTGGAAGGCAGGCACCGAGACATCAGACCGGGCATCAGGTACTGGAACTTCAGACTGGGCAGCAGACACAGGCGCTGGTACATCAGGCAGAACAGCAGGTGTTGGCACAACAGGCTGAACAGCAGGTGCATTGGACTGGATAGCAGGTACTGGAACTTCAGACCGGGCAGCCAGTATACTGGAACTTCAGACTGGGCAGCAGGCACAGGCACTGGCACAACAGGCAGAACAGCAGGTACTGGCACAACAGGTTGAACAACAGGTATATCGGACTGGACAGTAGTCACTGGAGCGTCAGACTGGAACATGGACACTGGGATGTCAGGCTGAGCAGCAGGCACTGGGACCTCATACTAGACAACAGGCACAGGCATTCGCACAACAGGCTGAGTAGCAGACACTGGCACATCAGGCTGGGCAGAAGACAGGAACACATCAGGCTGGGCAGCGGACAGGAACACATCAGGCTGGGCAGCGGACAGGAACACATCAGGCTGGGCAGCGGACAGGAACACATCAGGCTGGGCAGCAGATGGAGGCACATCAGGCTGGGAAGCGGAGGATGGCACATCAGGCTGGGAAGCGGAGGATGGCACATCAGGCTGGGAAGCGGAGGATGGCACATCAGGCTGGGAAGCGGAGGATGGCACATCAGGCTGGGCAGCAGACAGTGGCACATCAGGCTGGGCAGCAGACAGTGGCACATCAGGCTGGGCAACAGACAGGAACACATCTGACTGGACAGCAGACACTGGCACAACAGGTTGAACGGTAGGCACATCAGACTGATCGGCAGGTATTGAAACATCGGAGTGGAACATGGACACGGGAACATCAGATTGGGGCACAGGAACTTCAGGTGGAGACACTGGCTGGATAGCAGGCAGAGGTTTGGCAGAATCAGGTGGGTTATCAGGTTCAGCTGGCATGCAAGCAGACTGGAGCAGGTTGGTTGGTGTGGAAGCAAGTTGGGTTACTGGCAGGATCGTGTGAGTGGGGAAGAACTTCCATTTCTTCTTTGGCTTAACTGCTGGAGATCTTTAGGTGGCTGTAGGACTGTAGGTAGGAGGTGAGGCATACTGAAACGAAGGGCTGGGATATGGCAAGGAAGGGGGGAACAGTGGCCAGAGGAAGTTTTTGTGGGGAAGTTGCAGGTAGCAGAGAAGAGGCAGGTGGGTTAAAGGTAGGATAGGTGCAGGAAGTAGAAACAGGGTATTGATACTTGGTGGGGAGCAGGGTATATTGGACTGTAGCTGAGGTTGCCAGGGGTGATTGGAGAAAGGACGTCTGAGCAGGCAGGTGTTTAGTAGCAGGTCTGGGTTGTGGAGAGCTGACAGAAGCTGGGCATAACAGGTCTGACCATGCCTGAAGTACAGGTAGCACAAAAGTGGGCTCACATACCCTCTGTCTGACCAGGGACTGCACTTCATCTATACAATCTTTCAACAACAGTTTGGGACAAACCGAATAGTGCTCCAAAAAGGATGCAGAGTCATCTTCATACAGCCATACTAATGCCCCGTACACACGGTCGGACTTTGTTCGGACATTCCGACAACAAAATCCTAGGATTTTTTCCGACAGATGTTGGCTCAAACTTGTCTTGCATACACACGGTCACACAAAGTTGTCGGAAAATCCGATCGTTCTATACGCGGTGACGTAAAACACGTACGTCGGGACTATAAATGGGGCAGTGGCCAATAGCTTTCATCTCTTTATTTATTCTGAGCAGGCGTGGCACTTTGTCCGTCGCATTTGTCTACACACGATAGGAATTTCCGACAACGGATTTTGTTGTCGGAAAATTTTATCTCCTGCTCTCCAACTTTGTGTGTCGGAAAATCCGATGGAAAATGTCCGATGGAGCCCACACACGGTTGGAATTTCCGGCAACACGCTCCGATTGGACATTTTCCATCGGAAAATCCGACCGTGTGTACGGGGCATACAGACGCAATCTGGTTAATGCTGAAGGGGGGAGAAAAGTCATCATGGCCCTTGGGATACAGGGCAGGGCCGGCTCTGTACACATTCCAAACAAAGGCTGAACGTCCTCAAACAGTATACTGCCCTGATCGACCACAGAGTGAGCTAAACGGATTATTTCCAGCAGCTGATCACTGGACCACCCTTTCAATGTCTGGCAGAGATATTCAGAACTCTCTGTTGCCAGCAGAGCATAATAAACAATTATATCTGAATTCATCCCAGCAACGTGAAACAGAACCGAGATGGTTCCCCTGTGCAGCCGCTTCTGGTCAGAGATGACCTTGGTATACTGTCATGAACAGGTGTGACCAGATTGTGTGGACTGCAAAGAGGAAACCAAAACGCATGTAAAGTGAATAAGAATAATGTTTATTTAAGATGAGTGATATAAATAAGTAAACACCCCAAATACAAATAGTGCTCAACCAACCAACAGAAATCCACAGACAACAGATAATATATACAGCCAAAGGGAGGTACCGAAATCAAACACGTTAGCCAGGCCAGGGTCATACACAGGGGATCAGCAACTGAACAAGGGCAGGTCAGGAGAGGGAGATAATGGATGGGATCAGGCTTATAAGGGAACTGGAACACAGGAGGGACAGGATCAGGATGGGATCGGGTACAGGGTCAGGTGCAGGCTCAGGCTCAGGCTCAGGTTCGGGTTCAGGGCGCAAGGAAGGAAGATACCAAGGGAAGCATGTGCGGGCTTGCCGGGTATTTATGTGACTGCCAGTGATTGTCCTCATGTAACACCTGAGCACACAGACTGTTGTCTGCTCCATACTGCCAGGATCTATCCGCTGGTGGACGTCAGTACTGCGGCCCAATGATGACATAACACCAGCAGGGAAAGACTCTCCCGACAGTTCCACACTGCCCGGAGACACCTGCTGGTGGTCCTCAGTACTGCACGCCAAATGATAGATCTTACCAGCGGACGGACCCTTTCCTGACACTGCAACTGTGATGATCCCTCTGCTGGTGCTTAGATTGCTGTCCCAAAGCAGGAAAGTCTCTGTACAGGGTGGGATCTAAGAGCATCAGAATAAACACTATGTCAGACGGTTCATTATTTGACAACAGCAGCTATTACAGCTGCTGTATTTACACAGCAAACCCCATTTTGACAGCTGGGAATTGCATACAAGTGCAAAATGGGAGCAGCAGTGGGGTAGACATACACTCTATGCACCTCTTATGAGTTTTTTTGGAGTGTCTACCATGCCCAGTGTCTACAACTGGTTGAACTGTTGTATATCATACAGTGCCTTGAAAAAGTATTCATACCCCTTGAAATTTTCCACATTTTGTCATGTTACAAAAATGTAAATGTATTTTATTGGGATTTTATGTGATAGACCAATACAAAGTGGCACATAATTGTGAAGTGAAAGGAAAATGATAAATGGTTTTCAAATTTTTTTACAAATAAATATCTGAAAAGTGTGGCGTGCATTTGTATTCAGCCCCCTGAGTCAATACTTTGTAGAACCACCTTTTGCTGCTATTACAGCTGCAAGACTTTCTGGGAATGTCTCTACTAGCTTTGCACAACTAGAGAGTAAAATTTTGGCCCATTCTTCTTTGCAAAATTGCTCAAGCTCCGTCAGATTGGACGGAGAGAATCTGTGAACAGCAATTTTCAAGTCTTTCCACAGATTCTCAATTGGATTTAGGTCTGGACTTTGACTGGGCCATTCTAACACATGAATATGCTTTGATCTAGACCATTCCACTGTAGCTCTGGCTGTATGTTTGGGGTTAATGTCCTGCTGGAAGGTGAACCTCGGCCCCAGTCTCAAGTCTTTTGCAGACTCTAACAGGTTTTCTTTTAAGATTGGCCTGTATTTGGCTCCATCCATATTCCCATCAACTCTGACCAGCTTCCCTGTCCCTGCTGGAGAAAAGCATCCCCACAACATGATGCTGCAACCAAGTGAGAGAAAATCCACATTTTGAATTGTCCTCAGATTAGCGTGGAACTCTTCCGAAGGGCACACTTGTTACAATGACAGCTGAGTGGATTTACTGCACCTTTGAGAGATTTCCTCTCACTACCTGGTGTGGTAAAACATGGTGTCCCCCCTCCACTAGCCTGCCACAGTGCTCACCCCTGCTAGCCTGCCAAAGTGCTTCCCCCCACTAGCCTGCCAAAGTGAGGCCCTCTGACATGATGGGGGTCCTCTGTTGTGATGGGGGCCTCTGATATGATGGGAGGACTCTGATGTGATTGGGGTAGGGTTGCCACCTGTCTAGTATTCACTCGGGCAGCCCAGGTTTGGAATGATATGTCCAGATTCTGGTCCAACTGAAACCCGGACACATTATACAATACAATGAACATCTACTACAGGACATCTTCTCCTCCTTACTGTACACCTCTACAGCAGCATGCAGGCTCTGATTGGAAGTGGTCGGGCTAAGGCAGGAGGTAGCTGGTTGTGGCTGGGCAATCACTGGAGGTGCGCGGGCAATAGAACGTATGGACACACTGTACACAGCACAGCTCAAGCCGCTGGGCATTTCCAGGTTTCCGCATGGCAGCCATCTTTATGCCTGTGTGCAAGATCATAATTTGGACCTTAATACCACAGAAAGCAATGGTTGTGGTTTTTAGGGTCTCTAGGTAGTGCCTGCTGCTTACATAGTACAGTAAAGATGCCCGATAATTGAGGGGTTAAATGCCTTGTGCGGCCGTTCGTCTCCCACTCAGCTCCTTCCTAACAGGATTGCCAACCCCCCCACATGGAAAATCTTTTGACAGTGCATGTTTTTTTACTTAGAACTTGAAGATATAGAAATAGGAATGAGAGAGAGATGGGGGAGATGGTGGGGAAAGAGGTGGGGGGGGTGTGAGGTTAAGGAGAAGCGGAGGAGAGGGTGGTGAAAGAGAGAGGAGGTTGAGAGAAGGAGTGAGTGAGAGGGGGTCAAGAAGAGAGAGGGGGCGAGAGAGAGAGTGGTGAAAGAGGGGGTGAGAGAGAGGAAGAGGGGGGTGGGAGAGGGAGGGGGTTCGACGGGGGTGAGAGAGAGAGAAAGGGGTGAGAGATGAGGTGAAAGACGGGGAGAGAGAGAGAGAGAGGGGTGAAAGAGAGAAGGGGGAGAGAGAGGGAGGATGTGAGAGAAGGGGGCTCCCCCTATTCCCCCCATACTGCCCCAGGAGACTCCCCCACCCCCCCCCCAAAAAAAACTACAGCGAGAGATCACTCTCCAAAATATTGTTATACTATAATCTGAATAATTATATCAGCAGGGTTCACTATATCAGCTGTGGTGAAGGAGTCAGTGTCCACTCATGCCACCTAATATTATGGACCGTCCCTGGTGTCATCCCGCTGGTGGGTGTCACAACTCTGGCGGGTGTCACCGGGGTGAGGTACGCACTCCCCGCACCCTCATAGCGACGCCACTGGCTTTAGATATACTCTAAACCAGCTTTTATCTCCATTTATCTGATCAGTCTTGACACCCTTTAAATCTCAAGAAACCCCTGTCTACAATGTAAAAAAACATAAATGTTATTTACAAATGGAAAAACCTGAAACGGAGTGAATGTACACCGTGAACTACCTTGATGAAAATAACGTTACATCAGAAGCCCCCCTTCACAATAGAGATACCCCCATCACATCTCTGGTCCCCCCCAATCACATCAGAGTCCTCCCATCACATCAGAGTTCTGCTTTCACATCAGAGGCCCCCTATCACAACAGAGGACCCCCATCATGTCAGTGGTCCCACACATTCATGTCAGAATACCCCTATACATTAGAGCCCCCTCTCTACATGGAGCCCCCCATAGCATTAGAGCACCCCCATCACAGAGCCCTACAAATTACACAGTCCCCCATCACAGAGTCCCCCAGTCACTCAAGCCCCCCATCACAGAGCCCCCCCCTCCAATTACACATGTCCCCCATCACAGAGCCCCCCCCCCTCCAATTACACATGTCCCCCATCACAGAGCCCCCAAATCATATAGCCCCATGTTCACATCAGAGTCCTACCTTTTCCAGCAGCACAGCAGAGGGCAGTAGGTTAGGGCTAGAATAAGGCAGCATAGGCAGCTGTCTTAGGGCGCCGGGCTGGGGGGTGGAGGGGCGCAGTAAAAAACTTTGTCCCCGACCACTTGCTGGGTATTTGGATTTTTATGTCTTCTTTGCCCCCCCAGCAAGCAACCTAAGACTTCCACGCTGTGCTGTGAAGAGAGGGCGCAGCGTGGAAGTTTTAGTTTCCCTGCTGATTACTAGAGGACAAAAATCCTTGCATGGCCCTGAAGGAGGTGGAGGTGGATTGGAGGAAGTGGACTTCTAGTTTCACCTGAATGCTGGGGGTAGCCCTGCATGCCACCTGCCAGGATCAGAGTCATGTGTTGCAATAGAGCATAGAGCTGACCGTCATCTTCATGGCGACAAATGACCCTTCGCATCCTGACCCTAGTTTCATTGGTTGTTTTGGTGCTGGGGTCAATCCACCAACACCATGACAACTCATGACACTGTTTCAGCGCAAACTGGGTCCCATGCTTGAGGCAACCTGGGGGAATCCAGACAGGATCCCTTGGTCCCACTGCATCCTGGTTGAGAAACATTGCTGTAAACTACCTTATATCTCTTGTGGTGGCCATACACAGAATGAGTTTACATATGATCATGTTGCCAATTGATTTACTGTCCTGGAGAAAAATATGAACAGAAGATAACAAGATCGTTTGAAGTGCCATGCAGTTAACAATCATATTGGTCTATCGACAGTATTTTTCTACAAACATATTTTCCATCCAGACTGATTAGAATAATTTAGATGAAATAGATTGTTTTTACTCCAGAATGATCAATAACACAGTATATGCCTTTTCAATAATTCATAGATGCAACCATATTTTCTGATTTTCTGAAAACAAAAAAAAGAACATTTGATCGGATTGTTACATTCATGGCAACCATTAAGGTCTTGATGGTAAATCATTGTGCCCTACTTCCTGAACCTGCTGTGTCCATTGTAGAAGGGATCTCACTACTCCTGTTATATTTATCATTCATTTTATGTTTTGGGAATACAGCAAGAGGAGTGAGTAAGCAACCCCCAAGGTTGGTGGAAAAAGCCACGAACTATAGAGGACTGAAATATGTGCTGGAGTCTCCAAAAGATCAAGGAAGCCTGCAGCCCACTCCATTACACCTACAACCAAAATATCACTTTTGGATTGACTGACCCTTACACCTTACAATGTAACACATCAGCTCAACTAATATGATATTGGAGGAGCCTTTGCATGCCATCTCATCCTAGTGACAGACCCCGTGCCAGTGTTGTCTATTACAAATCTCCTTCGCTCTGTCACACGAATCATGCAAAGTAAAGAAATGAGTCAAGTGATTCATTATGTAAATGCTACTAAAACTTTTCAGTAGTGCTAAACTCGTAAGATGTGATTCAGAAAGCATCCTATGTTAAATAAGAGCTATCTACTATATATCTTCAGCCCAGCTTATCTGGTACTCTATTTAGGCTCATCACGTACAATACTACAAGGCGTACTGTAAACACAATTTTAACGACTACTATGCTAGACTGCAATACAAGTCATTTTCAAGATTTCACTTGAATCAAATATTAACTTACAGTAAAGACATGAAAATAACAGATAGAACTAAATCTAAAGTCCAAAAAAAATCAGTTTATAGTATGAATGACCAGTACATTTCTAGGGACAAAAACTCAGAACCTGGAACCGTCTCTGGAATTTAAATATCTGGTCCCCGGAGAATCGGACCACTTGTAGCTCAGCAAGCTCTGCAATAAGTTAGATATCCACATTTTAAAGAGCTGTCCAATCAACCAATTAATTCCCTGAATCTATTCGCCTTCCTTTATTTATTATTCTACATTAATCTCATTAGGGATAATTACAGGATGACAGCCATTCACACAGGAAACTCTTTGACACCATGCAATTTTCTGTGATCCCATGAAATGAGAAGTGAAGGCTTCAGTGGTTCCTGCACCATGCAGTATCATTTACTCACCTCCCTGGATTTGCTATGCCTGGCTCATCTCATGGATCTGATACTGGCAGCCCGGGTCTCCCCCAAAGTGAGGTGCAACCTCATCCCACCCTGATCCACCCACCGTCCTTCTTCCTAAATCAGACTTTACACAAAGCAGCGGAGAAGATCGTGACCAGAATCCAAATGTCTCCATGCACAGACAGGAGTCATAGCAACTGCTGCAACACTGCGACTATGTGGAGTGAGGGAGACCCCCATCAGCAGCCTCTACAAACAGACAGGGGTGGGGTGGGAGGAAGAAAAAAAAATCCCATTCATCAGAGTACTGGCAGCATGGCTTCTCAAATATTGCAAGAGATAGTTTAGGAAGTCAGAGGGGCCCGAAGTGTAAGGCCTGATTCACACGTATGCAGGTTGCAGTTTGCATATTGCAGGTGCATTTTGCGTTTTTCAATACACATTTTTGAGCCATTGAAGTCTATGGAACCAAAAACCAGAAAAAAGTCCCTGACCCTTTCCATAAAATGCACAGATGTGAACTACATCCATAGGAAACCATGTTAAATAGACTTTTCTGCAAAACTGAAAACACACTAAAAAATGCATAGGTGTGAACCAGGTCCTAGACAAGTGAAGGAGTATAAAAAGGCGTAGTGGAGGAAAGAGTTAAAAAGCGCTAAAGGACTGCAGTAGCGAGCGTGAGAAGCAGCAGGTTAGTGCTGTTTATAGCGGGTACAGAAACTTCTAGAAAATATGGGAGCTAGAACAGGTTAGTGCCATTTATACATTTAGGTGAAGTGCAATATGTTTGATTTAGAAGCAAAAAAACTAGAACAGTAGTGACAGACTGTGGGGCTAAATTCACAAATCAGTTTTTCTGATTTTATTTTGTTTTATTCAACCTTATTTTCATTGAACAGGCACTGCATCTGTCTCACATCTCTTAAGCTTTCCATACACAATTAGATTTTTGCACGAACATTCATGGAAAAATCGTTTGTCAGAACATGAACAATCTTTCTAGTCAACTAATTTTGTTTGACAGCCCAGACCTGCTATTTGAATGGAATCCCAGACATTTTAAAGAGGAAGTAAACTTCCATCACTACATTTTACTCATAGGTAAGCCTATAATAAGGCGTACCTATAAGTAGTGTAAATATCTCCTAAAAGACCCGTCCATAAGGGGCGCAGGGCCGCCACCCCACTAATCCATGTGCGCTGGACGCATGGATTCCAATGGGTTTTTTTTTTTTAAAGCACATGATTAGAGCCAGAGCTGGGTATTCGCTATTGTCTTCCCTATTCTCCTCCTGGACAATCAGGAAGTGGATCATGCGACCCGATTGGTCGAGAATAGAAGTCATCGTATTGGCCGCCGAGGAGGAGGAGACGCAGGGGAAGTCGCCGTGAAGCCGAGGAGGAGGAGACGCAGGGTGAAGCCGCTGAGTTGGAAGCGCTGCCCCTAGATGGGGTAAGTGCGGGGCTGGTGGGCTGACAGGGGGGTTGTGTGATCGACTGACCAGGGGGGTTGGTAGGTGTCAGGTGGTTTGTTTGCTGCCCCCCCCCCCCCCAAATGGAGCACCAGCCCCCACTGTCCTAAGCGTGCACAGTTTAGGAGATATTTACTTACATGCAGCCAGTGACATCACTGGCGCATGCACTCGGAAGGAACGGCCACCTGTGCCATCTCTTCAGAGCCCTGTGCCATGACCGGTGGCTCCTGCGCTCATGCGTCAGAGTGATGTCATCGCGGCCCCCTCCCCACCTCTTCACCTTAAACAATAGCCCCCCTCCTGCCTCTCCACCCTAAACAATAACCCCCCCTCTCGCCTCTCCACCCTAAACAATAACCCTCCTCTCCACCCTAAACAATAACCCCTCCTCCCCACCCTAAATAGCTCCCCTTCCTCGCCTCCCCACCCTAAACAATAACCCCCCTCTCGCCTCCCCACCCTAAACAATAACCCCTCCCCACCTCTCCACCCAAACAATATCCCCCCTCCTGCCCCTCCACCCTAAACAATAACCCCCCTCCTGCCTCTCCACCCTAAACAATAACTCCCCTCTCGCTTCTCCACCCTAAACAATAACCCCTGCTCCCCTCCTCTCCACCCGAAACAATAACCCGGTAAAAACAAGAAATAAAATGGGACTTTATATGAGGTATGTGTGACAACAGAAACGCAGTCAATATAAAAACACAATGTTTATTACTAAATAATGAATACATACTATGTTAGAAAAATCCATTCATAGGTTTGTGTCCATAATGACAACATGTAACAAACATTGTATGTAAAAAACTGGCAACAACAATAAATGATACATTGTATAACTAGAAAAGGTACAATTTCTGGGGAAATTGTGAAAGTGTTCTTGCCTCTACAACTGGAGTGGGCGGAGTAACTGGGTGGGGTGGAGTGGCTTGAGTAACTGTGAAAAGTGTTAAAAAGCTTAATATTTTAAAAAGTATAAATAGTAGTAAAAAAGTTCCATCATTCGCTGAAAGAGCTGAACATTTTTTTCAAAAGTAATTTTTTTTTTCAAAAATGAATTTTTTTTAATCAAAAATGATTTTTTTTTCTTCAAAAATGATTTTTTTTTCAAAAGTAATTTTTTTTTTCAAAGGTAATTTTTTTTTTCAAAGGTAATTTTTTTTTTCAAAAATGAATTTTTTTATTTCAAAAATAATTTTTTTTTCGAAATTATTATTTTTTTTAAAGTAATTTTTTTTTCAAAAATAATTTTTTTTTTCAAAAATATTTTTTTTTTTCAAATATATTTTTTTTTCAAAAATAATTTTTTTTTCAAAAATATTTTTTTTTTCAAATATATTTTTTTTTTAAAAGAAATTTTTTTTTCAAAAATATTTTTTTTTTTCAAAAATAATTTTTTTTTTCAAAAATATTTTTTTTTTCAAAAATATATATTTTTTTTTTTCAAAAATGATTTTTTTTTTTTCAAAAATTATTTTTTTACTTTTTTCAAAAATTTTTTTTTTTTCTCAAAAATATTTTTTTTTTTACATGGGGCGGTCATAATGTTTTGGCTGATCATGGGGTGGTCATAATGTTTTGGCTGATCATGGGGTTGTCAGCTTTTGTCACTTCCCACTCTAGTTTTGAACATTTCGCCATTCATTCCTATGGGACCAATTTTGCCGCAAAAACGTCATTTCGTGGGCCATTCGGCAAAACATTCCACAAAGTAATAACACACCAATCGGGAACAATCCGCTCGTTTCGGTATATTATTTGTCTCTGTAGTGTGAAAACTGTGGGAGGAGTCTACAAGCATTATCAAGTCTAGCAGATGAAGTCACATGCATTTGGAGTGTCTCAGCATCTTGTGTTTACAACCACTGTTTCCTAGCAACGCTCATGCCCTGTTTATGCTTCCCAAATACTGCTTCATCAAAACTGCCCCATCAGAATTACCCCATCAAAACTGCCCCATCATATTCCTCTATTATAAATCAGTACATGGTGTGTCTGTCCCCTCCCCCGGGCTCTGTAATCAGCTGAGATGCTCCAGCCACCTTCCCCCCCTGTGTATAACAGAAGCTTTGGTAACCATGGCAACAAAACAAACACTAACAGTACACTCTGATTAATGGCTAAAATTTCCTGAAATGACCTCTAAACAAATGGCCGTATTTTAAAAACTATACATCCTACAGCGAAGATCTTTATATTGTGAGAATCACAAGACCCAGACCTAGATTTTGATGTATAGTATGTCTCTGAAATATTAAAAATGAAGGCACAGTCGCAGTTTAGAAATTGCCCTTCAAATTTGGAGGGGGCTAGAGTGTAGTTTCAATGAATGTCAATGGACGGCGTGAGTTGCAAACAAATGGTCATATTGTGAAAACTATCAGGACTATGGCTTAGCCGTGGACATGTTTAGTGGCAGCAGGGATAGCTGAACGTTTTGATATAAGATTTGTGTAGGTGGGCTTGAAAATGAGGGAGTGGCGGCAGTTTAGAAATCATGTTCTGATTTTCCAGCTTTTGTCATCTCCCACTCTAGTTTCCCCATTCATTCCTATGGGACCAATTTCGCCGCAAAAACGACGATATTTCGTGAACCATTCGGCGAAACGTTCCACAAAGTAATAGCACACCATTCGGGAACAATCCGCACGTTTCGGTATATTACTTGTCTATGTAGTGTAAAAACTGTGGGAGGAGTTAGGGTGGTAAATTTGGCTATAATAATAAGAATAATATATATGTGAGATAACAGTAAGTGGTCTTGCTATGCAAGAACACTTAATAAATGACTACTGCATCAATATACTACATTATAGGGTAAATATAGAACCTTCCCACTGTAACCCTATAGAGGTACTCTTGATGAAAGCAAGAATTGGCCTTGCTGTAAAAAATTGCAATGATATGCACCTGTCAAACAGGTGCTGAAAAATTGGTCTTTGGGTGTCGGTGGCGCCTTCCCACCGTAACCCTATAGAGGGACTCTTGATGAAAGCGAGAATTGGCCTTGCTGTAAAGAATTGCAATGATATGCACCTGTCAAACAGGTGCTGAAAAATTGGTCTTTGGGTGTTAATTGTGCCCATGAAACCTATACCAAAAACATTCTTCCAGATGAAATGATTGAGCACCCTCAAAGCTAGGCAGCCTCGAAGTCCTGCAGAGATTCCACATCCCAAAAAGACTTAATCAGTGACATCGGCATCAGGGGCTTCATAGCTGGTAATCCAGGACTGATTCAGTTTTATAAAAGTCAAACGGTCCACAGAGTCTGTGGACAGACGCGTTCTATGATCAGTAATAAAACCTCCTGCAGGACTGAATGCCCGTTCTGAAAGCACGCTGGATGCAGGGCAGCCCAATAACTCAATAGCATACTGGGCAAGTTCTGGCCAGTGGTCCATTCTCATGACCCAGTAAGTCAGTGGATCGTCAGCTGGAAAGTTCTCCATCTCTATTTTGGCCCCGAGGTAATCGTTCACCATGTGATGCAGACGCTGCCGATGGGATGTAGAAGCTAACAGCCCTGGGCGGCGAGGACTAAAAAAATTCTGAAATGCCACACTTAGGTGGACGTCTTCTCCAACGCTCCTCGCTTGACCAACAGAAGACTCAAAACTACGTTTTCCACGACACTGTAACCTACTGGAGTCAGGAAAAACGTTCAATAAAATCCTCTTTAACGTGTCCTCAAGAGATTTTATCTTCTGCACTCTGTGGGGACGGGGTGAGTTCTGAGACCTTCCCCTTATAACAGTGGTCAAGGAGGGTTGCCAACCAGTAATCATTCTTCTCCTTTATGCCACGTATTCTTGGGTCCTTTCGCAGGCTTTAAAGCATGAGGTTGCCCATGTGCCTCAAATTTGCTGAGGCTTGAAAAGCAAACTCCTCAGGGTCACTCAGGATGACAGCATCTGGAACTTCCTCCTCCCAGCCATGCACTACTCCTAAGGGTCCTGGGGTTGGAAAGCCATTGCTTACAGATTGATGCATGTCTTCCTTTTCTTCAAAGCCTATGAAAGTGCCAGAATCCTCCTCATCCTCCTCCCTTCTCTCCCCCTGTGACATAGGAATGATGGTGTCTGGATAAAGTGGGCCTTGAGGGGAAAGGAAGTCCTCCTCTTCCTCCTGCTGCTCTGCCTCCAGTGCCCTGTCTATAATGCCACACAGAGTCTGCTGCAGCAGGAACACAACAGGGATTGTGTCACTGATGCAAGCACTGTCACTGCTCAGTATCCTTGTGGCCTCCTCAAATGGTGACAATACAGTGCATGCATCCTTAAGGATCAGCCATTGGCGTGGGGAAAAAAAAGCTGAGGCGGCCTGAGCCTGTCCTCATACCATACTGGCACAGGTACTCGTTGACGGCCTTCTGCTGCATGTATAACCGCTGCAGCATTCCCAAAGTTGAGTTCCATCTGGTGGGCATGTCACAAATCAGGCGGTTTACGGGCAGGTGTAATTCGCACTGAATTTCAGCCACCTGAGCACTGGCTGTGTATGACTGCCTGAAATGGCTACAGACTCTTCTGGCCTGCTTTAGTACATCTTGCATCCCTTGGTACGTAATTAGGAAACGCTGCACCACCAAACTGAGGACATGTGCAAGGCATGGCACATGTGTCAACTTTCCCTGTCTAAGGGCAGACAGGAGTTTTTAGCCATTATCAGACACCACCATTCCTGGCTCCAGCTGGCATGGTGTGAACCAGGTCTGGGCCTGTCCCTGCAGAGCCTCAAGAATCTCTGCTCCGATATGGTTCCTTTCCCCTAAACACACCAGCTGAAGCACCTCATGGCACCTTTTAGCCTGACTCTAGGAATAGCCCTTTAAATGCTTAGGGGGTACCTGATGTTCATAGGACAATTCTGCAGAGGAGGGCATGGAGGTGGCGGAGGAGGAGGAGGGGGTAGAGCTCACAGGTCTGGCATCATCACCAACAGCTGTATGGAGGCATAAGGGCACAACAAGCTGCAGCACCGAGACCTGTCCTGCATCCTTTCGAGTTGCAGGCAGCATTACCCAGTGTGCTGTGAATGAAAATATATCGTTCCTGCCCAAGCTTGCTGGAGAACCTGTCAGCAGTAAGGTGGATTTTACGGCTGACTGCCTTGCCCAACAATGCCAGAACATTCCCTTCCACGTGATGGTAGAGAGATGGAACGGCCTTACGTGAAAAGTAGTAGCGACTGCGAACCTGCTATTGTGGTACAGCACATTGTGCAAATTCACAGAAAGGGGACAGAACCTACCAGGCTGAAAGGCAGAAGTTGGAGAGCCAACAGCTTTGACAAGCTTACATTCAGACGCTGGGCATGTGAGTGGCAGGGACTGTATTTTTTTTTCTGCTGCAGCAGATGGGGCAGAGAAATTTGCTGGCTACAGTCTACAGCTGGTGCTGTGCTGCTGGCAGATGTGCTGCTAGGACCTGGGACACCCTGTGCTATACCATCATCCCTGTCAGTGGAAGCTGCTGAGAGGTGATGACTCGGTATCGCAGGGGCAAACTGAAGTGGGTAAGGAGGAGGAGGAGGGACATATTTGTGCCTCTTTTGTGTGGCTTTTAGGTGCTCTTGCCAACGGGCTGAGTGTTGGACATTAAATGCCTTGTTAAGCATGTGAAAGTGCCAGAATCATCCTCCTCATCCTCCTCCCCTCTCTCCTCCTGTGACATATTAATGATGGTGTCTGGATAAAGTGGGCCTTGAGAGGAAAGGAAGTCCTCTCAAATGGTTGGTGTTTTTGCCACGTTTGATGTGCCTGATACACAGTTTGCAGATAACAACAGTGCGATCTGCTGCAGATGTGCTGAAAAAGCTGAGTTTTGGGGAGTGGGCTGGGAGATAACAGCTGCAGAATGTAATGGAATAGGGTGGCTGCTCACTACTCTTTCTTGATGTTGGCCTCCTTGGGGTTGTGCCACCTCACCTTCAGTTTCCTCCTCTGCTCTATCTGGCACACAAATGGTATCAGTGATCTCATCATCATCTCCATCTCCTCCATCTTCATCATTACCACTGGAGACAACTTGGCAATACGCTGCGGCTTGTGAATGCCAATTTGTCTACCAGTGTTCCTCCCTCACTCTAGGCTCATGTTCCTGTCATCCTCAACCTCAGAACCAGCATCTGAATCCAGTAATGGCTGGGCATCATCAAGGGGCAAGTGGCTGATGCTGTGGTCAAATAACTCAGCTGACTCCTCAATGGCTGATGTTGAGGCTATGGCAGGAATAGATGTAGACAAGGAGGCAGGTTTATCCACTCTGGCAACTGCAGGGGAATGTACACTTGTCTTTGCTTGCGTGACAGAGGATGAGGAGGATGAGGAAGGTTTAGTAAGCCAGTCCACCACCTCCTCTGCATGCTGTGGCTGGATAGCACGGGCAAACTCACGAAACAGAGGAAATTATGCCCTGCCTGAGGACTGACCACCATGTCCACCTTTGTCTGTGGACACATTTGTTGTTGGCCCCCTTACAGTGCCAAGGGAACATCTGCCTCTCCTTGTTGTCCTCCCAGACATTATTGGGAGGGAGAGGGCGGTGCTTATAAGCAAATGTAAAGAAGAAGTTGAAATCTGTATGTAGATGTGCAAGGGTTGTGGGGATGAGGCCCTTCTCCCCATCAACATGGGGACAAGGTGCTTTGGGGGGCTACCCCAAAGCACCCTCCCAATGTTGAGGGCATGTGGCCTGGTACAGTTCAGGAGGGGGGGGCGCTCTCTCGTCCCCCCTCTTTTCCTGCGGCCTGCCAGGTTGCGTGCTCGGATAAGGGTCTGGTATGGATTTTTGGGGGGACCCCACGCCATTTTTTTAAAATTTTGGCACGGGATTCCCCTTAAAATTCAGGTCTGGTATGGATTTTGAGGGGAACCCCCACGCCATTTTTTTTTAAATTTTGGCGCGGGGTTCCCTTTAATATCCACACCCTCAGGTCTGGTATGGAATTTAGGGGGACCCCCACACCATTTTTTTAAAAATTTTGGCGCGAGGTTCCCCTTAATATCCATACCAGATCTAAAGGGCCTGGTATGGAATTTTGGGGGACCCCCACCCATTTTTTTTTTTTTGGTTCGGGGTTCCCCTGTGGGGAAATCCCATGCCGTTTTTATCAATGAACTTTTATGTGTATTGTCGGACCGACAATTCATTATAGCCGCAAGTAGTTTTAAATGACTTTTTTTCCCTTTACAAATATCATTTTGCTGTCAGACTGTTCTGAATACGGGAAACATGCGCCCCTTTAAAGGCATACAAAATTTAAAGGAATATTACACTTTTATTGTTTCACTTTAAGCATTAAAATCACTGCTCCCGAAAAAATGGCTGTTTTTAAAACTTTTTTTTGCATTGATACATGTCCCCTGGGGCAGGACCCAGACCCCCAAACACTTTTTATGACAATAACTTGCATATTAACCCTTAAAATTAGCACTTTTGATTTCTCCCATAGACAATTCACTATAGCAGACACCGCTATTACTTCATGACTTTATCCCTTTAGAAATGTCATTTTGCTCCCCGAAAAAACGTGCTTTTTTAAAACTTTTTTTGCATTGATACATGTCCCCTGGGGCAGGACCCAGGTCCCCAAACACTTTTTATGACAATAACTTGCACATTAACCCTTAAAATTAGCACTTTTGATTTCTCCCATAGACAATTCACTATAGCCGACACCGCTATTACTTTATGACTTTTTTTTCCCTCTAGAAATGTCATTTTGCTGTCAGACTATTCTAAACACGGGAAAAAAGCGCCACATTACAGGCATACTATAGACCCCCCAGGTATGAAATTTAAAGGAATATTTCACTTTGATTGTTTCACGTTAAGCTTTAATAAAATCACCGCTCCTGAAAAAACTGAAGTTTTTAAACCTTTTTTTTGCATTGATACATGTCCCCTGGGGACGGACCCGGGTCCCTAAACACTTTTTATGACAATACCATGCATGTAAGCCTTTAAAATTAGCACTTTTGATTTCTCCCATAGACTTTTGGGTGTTCCGTGGCTTTCAAATTTGCCGCGAACATCCCAAATTGTTCGCTGTTCGGCAAACTGGCAAACAGCCAATGTTCGAGTCAAACATGAGTTCGACCCGAACATAAAGCCCATCCCTACTCACTACACTCACACTATCCCTAGACTGACACTAAACTTATATTCTAGACTTACAATTGAAGCAAAATAGCACAGTATAGCACACTAACTAATAGCACTGTACAGAGCCCTGTTCTATCTCTCTCCACCCCGAAATCACACGAAAATGGCTGCCATTGAAAGAATACTTTTATACTGTGGGGCGGGAATGAGCCATGATTGGATAAAGTCATGATGACAGTGTCCAATCATGACTCTGACAGTGCTCTGTGTCCTGATTGGCTGAAGCTTTCACTGCTTCCGCCAATCAGGGCTTGCAATGCACTGTTCAGCGCCGCAATGCATTGTGGTCGGTTCGGGGGCCGAACAAACGGTCGAAAGACCCGTTTGTTCGGCTATTCGCCGAATGCCCGAGGTCGGCTCAAACTTATGCTCGGGCCGAACCATTCGCCCAACCCTAGTGTCAGAGTAGTTTAAGAAGTATCATTGATAGACCCTGCTCCAGATTATATTCTGAGGGTTGTTTCATTCAGCAGCTATTTCAGGGGTGTGCTACATATGTTAACCCTCTAGTGGTCTAAAAATTTATATCAAGCACAAGAGATTATTATTCAGCTATACCTCCTACCTGCTGATTTTCTGGGCCACTAAGATAGGTGGGAGCTTAGAGAACAGAGTTGGCTTTTAAATAATATTGGGCAATTCACATGAAAATTCATCATGTAATATTTCTTGAAGTACTACAATAATTCCTAAAGCTGAAGTTTAATCTGCTTAGATTTTGCTTTCCCTGGTTCCTCTTTTCACTCCTCATCGATATACTAAGCTAAGTAAAGTGGTAAATTACCTCTTTAGCTGCAGCTTTCTCATCTTCAGAGCCCTCTAAAGTACACAGAGCAGAACACATTTCTCAGCTACCAGTAGGCAGGGTGCGGGATTCTGATGTCACACCCTCCACAGCACAGAGCTAATGTGACACCTAAGTGGAGGGAATGGACACACCCCTCTCTACACAGCCTCACTGGAAGGCAGTCAGCTCAGTGAGGCTGTCAATCACCTTATCAGCACTGGAAGTGGGGCAGATTGTCACCATGAAATGCCCGGTGTCAGAGAAAACTGCCAGAAATGACATATGGAGATTGCATAGTTAAGAGAGAGCAGCCAGAAATCACACTAGGTGCTGTGCTTTGTTTATTTTATATTTTAAAGGTTTAAAGTGTTTGTTTTTAAAAAAAGTGCTTGTGCTGTGTAATTTGGCTCCCCATATCACCTACAAAAAACCTGGCTGATCCTGCCTGTTTCTGCCTCCCCCTGTAAACTGACCATGGTTTATCATGGCTGCTGAGCCCTGACATTGTGGTCAGTTTACATGCCTCCATCATCTGCAGCCCTGCTCTGTCCTTCTCTGTCCTCTCCTCCGTCCTCTCCCCCCCTCCCTCCCTGCCTGTCTGCTCCTGTGTCAGTGCCCACACTCCCCTCCTGCTGCTAAAATTACTTTTATTGTTTCATGCAATCCTCTCTGTTTTCTAATGACCGGTGCTCCTGTCTCTGTGTTTTATAAAAAAAATGCCTTCTTTACCGTATTTCACAGCGTCTCCCGGTGATCACGTGACCGTCCAGCTCTCTCAGTCAGTCTATGTAAACATCAGTCATGGAATCTGAGCAAAGCACATATACCTGTTGTGTTTACTGATTTCTCTCCAAAGTTCTAAGTGCCCATTCTCTCTGATGCTTTGTTCCTCTGTTATCAGCATGAGTCACTTCTGAGAAGTTTTCTGACTTTTTATGAGATAAAATTTGTGTCGGGATGGAGGGTGAGCTCGGAACAGAGCTTGTCTATTCACAACACAGTTCTTCTGCTGTGTGAGCGGGGGGGTGTTCCTTTCCTCCAATCAGCTCTCATACACTGTAACTGCAGCCTCTCCGCCACCCTTCTCTGTGCACCTTACAAAGGAAGATTTTAACATGATCTGCCCTTTTGAAGGGGTGTAGGGAAGAGAAGACTGTAGATAACCAAGTAAACCCTATGTAGGAGGATTTGTTTAATCTCTGTGTATTATCTGAGGCTGTTCACTTCACTGGGTATATGTGAGGGTTAACAACCACTTTAGGACAACCCTAAGATAACCCTGCCTCAGTACTCCTCTCATGTGCCCTCTGCTCTGACACAAGCAGTGGGCTCTCTCGGGGGAAGTTATGCAAATATCAGATGCTTAGATGGGTGGATGTAAGTCTGGAGGAGTGGATGTGCCTATTGTAACACAGTGCAATGTTACTGTTATGCACACAAGATTGCCACAAGATTGCAGTGTCTCACAACTTCATACAACTCATACAGAAATTCTGGGAACTCTGGGATTTGTATGCTGTGAGCGGGATTATTTCATCCAAATTAGCTGAAACTGAACTACACCGCCCATGAGGACTGGCAAAGTGGCGGGAGCATTTAAAATGGGAAAAGCCTAGGAACATGGGTGTAGATGGGAGAGACTAGGCTGGTGGCCAGACATGTGAAAGAGAGCAGAGCGGATCCACGAGGGTCCAGGCAGAATTGGGGCCGAGTTGAGGAGTCACAAAATTGCCAGAGAAGCGTATTATCCTGAGGAGGCAGGTAGCAAATACTGTGGGCAGACGGAAAGGGTCATCACCACCTTAAAAACCATCCCAGAGGAGAACAAAGGGGGCCTCCCCTCCACAAGGAAGGTCATCAGTTTACCCTGCTGCTCTGTGGAACAGAGTGAGAGGGTTCTTAACCTACACGATGCTGTCATTGGACTCAAGCCTGTTGTTGCATCCAGTTGCTAAAGTCCACATTTTACAGTATAGGCCTATATCTTTAGGCACAGACGCTATAACCTATCCAGTGCTGCATTCTAACCTCCTTACTACTTTTACTAACACAGCCTGCAGGATAACATAATTCACCTCTTTGCTTCCCTGCTAGGCAGAAACACACACACACCCCACTTCAGACTTGAGCTATCCAAGGAAGAAATGAGCTGGTTTCCATTTAAAGGGACATACTGCCAAAATCGTTCTTTTTTTCTTTCCAAAGCAATCTTTGTTACCATCTGACATCTTTAAAGTGACTTTCCACCTTAATATGATATCCTTAGAGTGACTCTTCGCCTTAGTCTGACATCTTTAAATAAACATTCCATTAATTTGTCAACTCAGTTTTCCATCGCTATTGTGCACCAAGGGCCCCAACTAGCCGGCAGAAGAGAAATGTGCTTGCCTACATTTCTGAAAGTTAAACCCTGACTCTTTTCACTGAGAACCCACAAGTGAACTAGTCATTGTTTGTTCTTTTTTCCTCATCCTATTCGCTCACTTGGGGAAAATTTCTCGATTCGGGAGCTCACATTTAAATCTCCAGTCCTGCAGGACGGGTGGGAGTGGCTTAAAGTGGTACTGTATTGTGTTATATTGGCTTTTCCTGTTGGTGTTTTGTAATTTGAAAAACTCAGCCAATTGTTTTCTTTTGCCTATTTCGATATTTCTGTGACACTAATACATTTAATACAAGTTAAACATTTATCTCAGTGTGTACGCATTTATTTTTTTGTGTGACAGTAAGGGATTCACCTGGCCAAGGTATTTCGGTGGTAATTTAAGTGATCCACAAGAACACATATGTAGATTGCCACCATCCCTTGATAATGCATGAAATAACCTCAAAAAGTGGGATTTGGATATCCCTCTCTGCAGCATTCCTTGTTAGAAACCACAATTTAAGGGAACAGCAAGTAGATTGGGATTGCCACTTCATGGTTCAAATAGCCAAATGTGCAATGTTTGCAACTTTTATTCATACAATGTGCAATGTTGATAATGCTATTCTTATGATGTTTTGTATTATCACCATGAGATTTTTTAATACAATTGTTCTACAATAAATTTACATTTTTTTTACATGTGTAAATAACTGAAATCTAGGTAGCCTCCCTGACGGTTTTCCCGAGTGTGGCTCGGGCTTAAATTTCAGCACCATTAGCAGTAACCCCGAGCCACACTCGGGATTACATTGCAGGATCCTGGTGCAGGTTACTTACCTTGTCCCCAGGATCCTGCGATGTCCCCCTGCCCTGTGCCAGGCTCCATTCCCTGCAAGCGTCGCGACGCACGGGGGCAGAGCTTGGCGGCAAATTAAAAAAAAAGTAAAAATCATAACACATACAGTACTGTAATCTTACAGATTACAGTACTGTATGAAATTATTTCACATCCCTTTTGTCCACAATGCTTTGGCCCATGCCCTGCATGCAGTTTTATATGATATATACTGTTCTTTTCTGCCCGGAAACTTGAGATTGTCCATAGCAACCAAAAAGTGTCCCTTTATGTCAAAAGTGGCTTTAGACCAGCTAGAAAACAGCGATAGTAAATTAGAACACTTGCAGAATTGAGCGATAGTGAATCGTGGGGAAATTTATTTTATTATCATTATATTATTATTTTTTTTAATTATTTATATTTATTATATTATAATTTATGTTTTTGTGTTTCAAACTTCATCATACCCGGGATATCTACTAGACTCTTGGTGGACAGATCTAAGTGTGTTATTGTTGAGAATTACAGGCCTACAATATAAAACGCCAAATTTCCAAGCAAAATAATTGTATCGATTTCAGCACCTAAAATCCGAAATAATCATACCACCAAGGAGGTTAAAGAAAGGAGAGGGCCAGGGACACTACAACTTGACAGGAAAAGACAAGATGATATTGGACGTCTTCCAGCCAAGAAATCATGCAGGCTTTATCTAAGCTGCTTTAGCTTCTAATGCACACTGTGAGAAGCTATCAGTGTGCAGTGAACTTAAAAGAGAAGTCTGTACAACTGTGCAAGACTGAAGGCAAGGCTGGAGTTCAGCTTTAAAATTCCTTATAATGTATCCCTTATTCTTCTTAACTTCATAAGATAAATATTTATGGCAGGTGCCTGCTTTTGGCTCCTGGACTATAAACTCTAAATCATGAACAACCCATGTTTCATTCAGCTTCTGTTTGCTGGGAGAGTAATAGAAAAACATGAATTAATCCCACCCGTGCATCTATGCAATTGTCATGCAGCATCCTACCTACATCTCCTCCAAATAGAGAATCTACTTACAAATCCATAAAACCAGCGTGGGGAGAATATTGTCTTTTATGAGCTTTGTCTTTTTAATTCTAATGAATTAATAAAAAAGAGAATCACATCATCAACACTGAGTGAATCTCTGAAGGTTGAGGGAGATGGATGCTGAATTCTGAAGTATAATGCAGGTGACCCCAGGAATTCATTGATTTCCATGACTACTGAAAGAAATAGAAGTACCACATTGTCTAATGCTACAAGAAAACAAAGGCAGTAGTCACACATCTTTGTTTGCTGGTAATCAGATTTTTCTTTCCTTTTTTTTTTTAACAGGTTATATAGTGCCTTGAAAAAGTATTCATACCCCTTGACATTTTCCACATTTTGTCATGTTACAACCAAAACCTAAATGTATCTTATTGGGATTTTATGTGATAGACCAACACAAAGTGGCACATAATTGGGAAGTGGAAGGAAAATTATAAATGGATTTCAAAAATTTTCACAAATAAATATGTAAAAAGTGTGGCGTGCATTTGTATTCAGCTCCGTTTACTCTGATACCCCTAACTAAAATCTAGGGGAACAAATTGCCTTTAGAATAAGGTGACCAGATTTTTAAAATGAAATCCAGGGACATATTTTTTTTTATATCGGCAAATGGCAAACTATTTTATAAGCATATTTTCCTCAAATGATGTATGCAGTGTATGTGTTTTTTTTTTTTTTTTTAATGATTGTATAATATATACGTTATTTCTCACATTTCGTCCATGAGATAAAAAAATAAGATATTTTTAGACTTTTTTGGGATATGACTACCAAATGTTAAGAAGATAAGATAGAGAAAAAACTTGGAGGGAGGGATGAGGCAGCAAAATTCAAATCCAATCCGGAGAGGGGCGGCTTCAGACAATTTTTTGTGGGGTGCCTGAGGTAAAAGTGATGGTGCTAATGCGGCGCATTACTGCACACCTGTGGGCATGGCCAGAAAGTGACTGAGGCCAGCAAGTGGGCGTGGCCAGCAATTGGCGGTTTCTTCATGGCGTCCAATGGTGATCGGTACAGTATGTCCTGGCCTCTGAATACCAATAAAAAGCCAAACAATGCAGCACAACCCTACACTTCATCTATAAAACTACAAATCGACTTATAAGTGCAATGATAAAATCTATAAATGAATATCCAGTGCAAATCACCCAATGTATTGCAATATAGTAGTGATGGTGTTACCCCCTCTGCAAAAATATTTTGAGAAATTGCAGAGCTTCAATGTGCAAATAATGGTGAACCCCCTACATACAATAATAACAATAATAATAACAGAGATGCAAATCAACCGGTGTATTAGAACATAGTATTGATGGTGTCACCCTCTCTGCAAGAGGTAAAAAATATTGCAGAGCTGCAATGTGCAAATATCAGTGAAGCCCCCTATATGTAATCATAATAATTGATGTACATATTTTACATTTTATTATTATTATTATATATAGGGGGGGTCCCCCACTATCTGCATAGGGGGTGACACCATCACTACTATATTGCAATACATTAGTTGATTTGCACTGAATATTCATTTATAGGTTTTACCATTGCACTTATAAGTCCATTTGTACAATTTTCTAGAGGAAATGTAGGGCAGCGCTGCATTTTTTTTCTTTTTATTGATCTGCGTTAGATGAGAGAATCAGCTAACAAGATTCTCTTATTGCTTTTGAGATTTTTTTGCATGGTACTTGTTTTACTCGATTTGTTATGTCCTCTGTCTACTGGTAACCACTGGCCCTGCATATTGGTGGTCAGTGTGCCCCCTGTATGCTGGTGCTACGTGCAGGAGGATGCCACGTACAAGGTGCAGGAGGATGCTACATGCAGGAGGATGCTATGTGTAGGGTGCAGGAGGATGCTACGTGCAGGGTACAGGAGGATGCTATGTGTAGGGTGCAGGAGGATGCTATGTGCAGGAGGATGCTACGTGAAGGGTACAGGAGGATGCTAAGTGCAGGGTACAGGAGGATGCTAAGTGCAGGGTACAGGAGGATGCTAAGTGCAGGGTACAGGAGGATGCTAAGTGCAGCGCGCAGGGCTTAGGAGGATGCTACGTACAGAGTGCAAGGTACAGGAATTCATTATGTACAAAATGCAAGGTTCAGGAATGCATTACGTACAGAGCCCAAGGTTCAGGAGTGTGTTGTACAAAGTGCAAGGTTCAGGATCGCAATTATGTAGAGTGCATGGTTCAGGAATGCATTGCGTACAGAGTGCAAGGTTCAGCAGTGTGTTGTACAGAGTGCAAGGTTCAGGAATGCATTAAGTACAGAGAGCAAGGTTCAGGCGTGCGTTGTACAGAGTGCAAGGTTCAGGAGTGCGTTGTACAGAGTGCAAGGTTCAGGAGTGCATTACATACAGAGTGAAAGGTTCAGGAGTGCGTTGTACAGAGTGCAAGGTTCAGGAGTGCATTACAAGGTTGTACAGAGTGCAAGGTTCAAGGTTCAGGAGTGCGTTGTACAGAGTGCAAGGTTCAGGAGTGCGTTGTACAGAGTGCAAGATTCAGGAGTGCATTATGTACAGAGTGAAAGGTTCAGGAGTGCATTATGTACAGAGTGAAAGGTTCAGGAATTAGTTAAACTGCAAAGACACCAATATATATATATATATATATATATATATATATATATATATATATATATATAAACATAGCACGCTTATATTCTAAAATATTAATTACCAGCCTACAGGAGCCGAGGCAAGAATGGTGGCATCAGATGGATAATAAATGAGTGCAGCCAAGCAGGACATGCAGCAATGTGACCATCCATCGAGCACAGCCAAAGATTGGTGGGCAAGCCAGGGGCATACGGCCAGGTATGGTGCAAGGATTTTTTCCCACACAGGTGAAGGTGTATTTTGGCGCCTGCTCCATCATGACCGGATCTGAGGGGGGGGCAGCTTTCAGATTTTAGTTGCGTCCCCCCAAATCCCGGACAGCATAGACATCTAATTTGTGAGCTCTGTTGCCTCTCTGCAAAGAAATAGCCTCATCCAACTCCTTATTGGTTAAATGCTGCTGTTCTGTCTGGCAATCCTCTCCCTGTCACAGCAGTATGCTCTCCAGCAAGTAGCAGTGGGTATGCCCTGTTCTCCTGGCCTGGGGACCGTGGCACTATTGCTCCCCAGACTCTTCCCGCTCTCCCTGCATAGTCTGTCGACCCACCACTCTCCCTCCCGGTCCTACCACCCGTTTCACTACTTCTGAAGTGGTTCTACCCCACTAAACTGGCGGTCCTCTCCACTTTATTCTGCCAAGTTTTTAGAAGCTAAAAACCTATGCACACCTCTCCCTCATCTCTGCCATCCAGAACTGCTGCTACATCTCCTGGCACAGTAGTCCCTGCACTGTCCTCCAGACTCTTCTCACACTCTCCGGGATTAAAGGATGTTTACCACTATGGAAAAAATAATAAATGCACAGATTTTTGCAGAAAAAACATGCATTTATTATTTCCAGCAGGGCCCTTGAAAGCATTGCACCCTCAATCAGTAGATCATTCATGCAATGGGGGCTCCTGAGACATGGCCTTCGGTTTTCAGCCCATACCACTGAAAGCCGGAATACATGTCAATGGACTACGGGAGCGCTCATCAGCACCCCTGCAGCCCATTGATAACTACAAGCCCATCTGCCATGGTTTATTTCATTCACAGGAATCTGTAAATGAATGACGCGGCTATGTGGGTGGAGCCCCGTAAAGCCATGCACATACTTAGGTGGAAGCGGCATCACTCTCACTGCATCTGTCCCCCCGCTGGCTCCACACTGAGAACTGAGTGATCAAACACTGCTGATCACTCAGTACTCCCCTCTGTTCTGAGCAGAGAGCTGTGACTGCCAGTTGCTCTCTACTCTGCCCCTCCAATGCTGACTGGAGCACTGGGCTGTGGAGGGGGCGGGAGCTCAGGTTTTTGGCGGAAGGTTGAGAGGCTGAGCCAACTGCTGGTCAGGCATCTGGGTGGATCCCGACTTTAATCTTCCTAGAGTCTGTACCAGCTCTGTGATATCAGCCGACAGCAGACTTTAGCTGGTGGCTGAATCTGTGTCCATAAGAGAGGTATAGCCAATTGGGCTTTGACCATACTTCTTCTTTAGCCCTGTTTCACACTTGTGCAGGCAGGATAGCTCATTCATTGGAATGGGCTGCTGTGCCTGCACCTTTTTAAAAACGCAGTAGCAAGGAAAAACCATGGTCTTTTTGACCAAGCGATTTTCCTGTAGTTTCCGCAAATGCTGTATGGGCTTAGATGTGTGGGGGTGCCATTCAGAATCAATAGCAACCCCGCACATCTCATAAGAGCAGCGCAGTTTAGCTGCAGGTGGTTGCGGAAACAGATGTGATTCCTGCACCCGCAACCAGCCTGCACAGTGTGAACCAAAGATTAATATCATCTGTGAGAAATGTGAACTGCAGCCAGGATTTCATGTTAAAGTGATACTAAAGGTTCATTTAAAAAAAAAAAAAAAAAAAAGAGTGGCCCTGAACCTGCTCTTCTGGGGTCCCTCGGTGGCTCTCTCGGCTCCTCCCCGCATCAGATAACCCCCTGGGAGAAACGCTCTCCTGGGGGGGTTACCTTGCTATGGACGTCGAATGCTGGACTCGGCCCCGCCCTCCGGTGGCCACATCATTGGATTTGATTGACAACAGCGGGAGCCAATGGCTATGCTGCTATAAATCTATCCAATCAACAGCCGAGAACCCCCTAGCAGAGCAACGGTGCGTCCCCGTGGGTCAAGTTCGAGGGTTCAGGTAAGTAAAATGGGGGGGGGGGGGGCTGGGGGCCGGTCACTGACAGGTGTTTTTTCACCTTAATGCATAGCATAAGCATAGCAAACCAAAAAAAAAAAATCCCAGCCATTGTGCTCTTACTGCAGTAAGAGCACAATGGCTGGGATTTTTTTTTTTTTTTGGTTTGTCCTGTACAAAGCCCTTCCATGTGCACCTTGCTTCAGATCTAGAACTACTCTATATGGCCCCTTCTTCATTCTATGTGGGATATGTCCAAGGATGTTTTGACCTCTATATGGAGAAGATATCCCTGTGAATGAACCACCAAGATTCCATCTTCAATTCGCCTTTGGGGCTCCCCTGGTATTGCCAGTTGGCAATTTAAGCCTGCTTGACTCACACAGTATATGCTCTGTGGGTCCCAACTTTCTGGTAAGCCTCCATTCATTCGGGTGGTGGTATTCACACAATTTTATGTTTATACACACTGGATCCCCTTGAAGGCCTCCATGATTGCATATGTGTTTCAAAGTGCTGTCAAGTTTGTTTGACCCATATGTTATACATCAACTTTGGATCCATTATCTCTGGAACACCTTCATCCACTTTTGGGACATTACTGCAACCAATTTAGTTGTTTTTTTCACGTGGCGATTATAACGGTTCATACAAAGATGGACTTTTAATTAATCAATTAATTATTTAATATGGATATGTATCAAATGTTTAAAGATATTTGCTAACAGCATATTTTTACTTCACATCACTTTAGCGTTAACTTGTTTTATATATATAGTAAATAGAGTCTACCTGTGTGTAATTTATTCTCAGTATAAATACAGCTGTTCTGCGAAGCCCTCAGAAGTTTGTTAGAGAACCTTAGTGAAAAAACAGCATCATGAAGGCCAAGAAACACACCAGAAAGGTCGGGGATAGAGTTGTGGAGAAATTTTAAAGCATGGTTAGGTTATAAAAAATATCCCAAGCTTTAAACATCTCATGGAGCACTGTTCAATCCATCATCCTGAAATGAAAAGAGTATGGCACAACTGCAAACCTACCAAGACATTGTCGCCCACCTAAATTGACAGGCCTAGCAAGGAGAGCATTGATCAGAAAAGCAGCCAAGAGGCCCATGGTAACTCTGGAGCTGCAGAGATCCACAGCTCAGGTGGGAGAATCTGTCCACAGGACAACTATTAGTGATGCTCTACACCAATCTGGCCTTTATGGAAGAGTGGCAAGAAGAAAGCCATTGTTGAAAGAAAGCCATAAGAAGTCCTGGTTGCAGTTTGTGAGAAGCCATGTGGAGGATACAGCAAACATCTGGAAAAAGGTGCTCTGGCCAGATGAGACCAAAATTTAACTTTTTGGCCTAAAAGCAAAACACTATGTGTGGCAGAAATCTAACACTGCACATCATCCTGAACACACCACCCCCACTGTGAAACACGGTGGTGGTAGCAACATGTTGTGGGGATGATTTTCTTCAGCAGGGACAGGGAAGGTGGTCAGAGTTGATGGGATGATGAATGGAGCCAAATACAGGGCAATCTTCATTTCTGTTATAAAATTCTGCAAATTAGTAATTTTTCTTCATATATTTTGGCCAAAATTTATACCGCTACATATCTTTGGTAAAAACCCAAATCGGTGGATATTATTTGGTCTTTGTGAAAGTTATAGAGTCCAAAAGCTATGGTGCCAATATCTGAAAATTGATCACACCTGAAGTACTGACGGCCTATCTAATTTCTTGAGACCCTAACATGCCAGAAAAGTACAAATACCCCCCAAATGCCCCCTTTTTGGAAAGAAGACATTCCAAGGTATTTAGAAAGATGCATGATGAGTTTTTTGAAGTTGTCATTTTTTCCCACAATTTTTTGCAAAATCAAGTTTTTTTTTTACTTTTTTTTTTTCACAAAATTGTCATATTAGCAGGTTATTTCTCACACACCGCATATGCATACCACAAATTACACCCTAAAACACATTCTGCTATTACTCCCGAGTACGGTGATACCACATGTGTGAGACTTTTACACAGCGTGGCCACATACAGAGGCCCAACATGCAGGGGAGCATCACCAGGCTTTCTGGAGCACCAGGCCAATTCTGACATTTCTCTCCTACATGTAAAAATCATCATTTATTAGCTAGAAAATTACATAGAACCCCAAAACATTATATATGTTTTTTTAGCAAAGACCCTAGAGAATACAATGGTGGTCATTGCAACTTTTTATCTCGCACGGTATTTGCGCAGCAATTTTTTAACGCTTTTTTTGGAAAAAAAACAGTTTTGTGCTTTAAAAAAACCAAAACAGTAAAGTTAGCCACCTTTCAAAATTGCACGCGCTTGTGGAATGGCGCCAAACTTCGCTACTCAAAAATCCCCATAGGCAACGCTTTAAAAATTTTTACTGGTTACATGTTTTGAGTTACAGAGGAGGTCTAGGGACAAATTTATTGCTCTCGCTCTACCGAACGCAGCGATACCTCACATGTGTGGTTTGAACACCGTTTTCATATGTGGGCGGGACTTAAGAATGCGTTCGCTTCTGCATGCGAGCACACGGGGACAGGGGCGCTTTAAAATTTTTTTTTTTTTTAATTATTCATTTTACTTTATTTTAGTTTGATGCTTTTTTCCCCCCAAAAAATTTTTTTGACAACTTTTATTCCTATTACAAGGAATGTAAACATCCCTTGTAATAGGAATATGGCATGACAGGTCCTCTTTACAGTGAGATATGGGGTCAATAAGACCCCACATGTCACCTCTAGGCTTGGAAGCCTGGAATAAAAAAAAACAAAAACAAAAAAAAACAAAAAAAAAGATCCTGGCTTCGATTGTAGCGGTGAGTCGGTAGAAGCATCGGAGGGCGGCGGGAGGGGGGGACATCCCCTCTCGCCTCCCGTAAGAATGATCAAGCAGTGGAATAGCCGCTATGATCATTCTTATGGTGTAGGGAATCGCTGGCTGAAAAAGCTGATATCTGAATGATGCCTGTAGCTGCACCCATCATTCAGATATCCCCGCACAAAGTCAAGGAAGGAAGTTGTCCATTTATACAATATTTCTAACACATAGCATGTACATACCAAAAATGACACCCCAAAATAGATTCTCCTACTCCTCCTGAGTACGGCGATACCACATGTGTAAGACTTCCACAGCCTGGCCACATACAGAGTACAGCCGAGTATGACCGAGCATGGCTGAGTATGGCAGGGTATGGCTGGGTATGGCTGGGTATGGTGGGGTATTGCAGGGTATTGCAGAGTATGGCTGGGTATGGCAGGGTATCGCCGAGTATGACTGGGTATCACCGAGTATTGCAGAGTATGGCTGGGTATGGCAGAGTATTGCGGGGTATTGCAGAGTACTGCGGGGTATTGCAGAGTATTGCGGGGTATTGCAGAGTATTGCGGGGTATTGCAGGGTATTGAAGAGTACAGCAGGGTATTGCAGAGTATTGTGGGGGTATTGCAGAGTATTGTACAGTATTCTGGGGCATTGCAGAGCATTAGGGATGGCTGAGCATGGATGGATGGATGTCACTGTGCAGCGCTGTGGGCACTACACATCCAGCCCACAGGGCTGCAGCCATCCATCCATCCCCCTCTCCGCTCACAGTGTACCGATCAGTACACAGGAGGGAAGGAGAGGAACCGGCGTCATGAGATGACACCGGTTTGTTTACATGGGATCACTCCGTCATTTGACGGAGCAATCACATGGTAAACGGCCGTGATCAGCGGCCATTTACTGGGATCCGTGATGCGCCGGGTCCTCTGGACCCGGCGGTCACGGATGTGTTTGGGTGCGCGCCCCAGGGGGAATTCTGGGAGGACGTCATAGTACACCCTCCCAGAGTTAAGCAACTGCCCTGCAGCCGTCATTCGGCTATGGGCCGGTTGTTAAGTGGTTAAAGTGGAGATCCGCCCACCCCTGCAAAAATTGAAAGCCAGCAGCTAAACATACTGCAGCTGCTGACTTTTAATAGGACACTTACCTGTCCTGGAGTCCAGCAATGATAGATGTTCCTATCAGCTGTCGAGTGCTGTCGCCAGCATTGCCGGTAAGGGAACCCAGTAATGAAGCATTACGGCTCCACGCCGGGTCCCTACTGCACATGCGTGAGGCACCTCTGCGCTCTCCTACTGGCCCAGCAGTGGGGGAAGGAGGATAAGGGAGCCGAGCTGCTGACGTAATTCGCCACGGACCGGTCTCCTGGACGTCGGGATAGGGTACCTGTCAAAGACGGGTATCTGCCCCCCCCCCTCCCCCCGAAAGGTGTCAAATGTGGCACCGGAGGGAGGGGAGGTGACAAATGAGTGGAAGTTCCACTTTTGGGTGGAACTCCACGTTAACTGTTTTCTGAAAAGTGATCCACTACGGACCACTCTTTGGAAGGGCAGTAGAAAGGTCTGTTTGTGTAAAGAAGCCCATAGTAACAAAAAAACATGTGTTAGATGACAATTGTAAAGTGAAATGTGAATGGTTGTTATGGGATACTGCCATCTACATGAAGCACTAACCCCCGAAGGAGCTGCTGAAATAGATTTGGGCTTATCGTTACCATCTTCACAGTGTTCATCATAGGGGTCCCATAGTAGATATTCAATTGAAAACACTGGCTCCAACACTTTGTCCTTCTTTCCAAGCTTTATTGAAGAAACAAATTATGCAATAGCAGGGTAGAGAGTGAAAGGGATTCAGGTACCTTGAATCTTGCGATTAGAGGTAATTCCTATATCCAGCGAGCAGCAGATCCACAGCTGGATTTAGCAACCACCGGATAGGTCTCTCTCACCAACCTAGCAGCCGATGCGATACTCGGATATGGTCTCTGCCACAGACCTGACAATCGTGAATAAACTGCTTACAGTGCTTGACACGGTCTCTGCCACAGACCTGACAATCTTGAATAAACTGATTGCTGTGCTTGATACGGTTTCTGCCACAGACCTGACAATCTTGAATAAACTGATTGCTGTGCTTGATCCCAGATGCGTCACCGACTGAGTTCCCAGGCTCTTCTCAAGATACCAGCCTTATGCTCGGTCCTCTCCTGAAGAGTCCTCCCCTGGTTGCTACATTCCCTTGCTTCTTCCCGCAGGCCAGACAGCAATGAGACCATCCTATGGACCAATAGGCCATTAAAACTTTGGCCCTTCTTCTAGTAGCTGAGCCTTGGGTCTGCCGACCCCAAGGCAGAATTTTAGGCAGCAGCAATTCCCCCAGGCCAGGAGGGCCATGAGGTCAGGAAACACGAACCCCTAAAAATGGTGTCTGCTCCTTAAATACCCCTACCCAGAATGCACGGCGGATGAACCACTCCCACCGATTTGTCTCTGGGCAAAGAGTATTCAATATGTCCAACCAGACTGTATTTACAACATCCACCAATGTTAACAGCACCACCCATGGTGGAAATTTGCACAGTCCAGCCAAACTGGTACAGAAACCAGTAACTTTAGGTAATAATAAGCTGAGCCGAACTGTAGCTTCAACTAACTTAAATTTGAATAGAATAGCATCTACTCTTCAGGAGCAGGGCGCTACATACACATGTCTGTTCCCTGCTAATAGAAATAAGCTTGAAAGGGCATAAAGCCCAAATAAACTCCGCTATACTAACCTCTACTTTAACAATCCAATGCCTATAATGTCCTCCACTGTCATCTTCTTCCCAGGTTCTTCCAGATGTTGGTCTTTTGGCCATTATGATTGGCCAGAGTGGGAGGATGTCAGTTTGTCGTACGTGCAGGAGTACAGTCATCCTGGCCCACAGGAACTATTCTGAAATGTAATGTACATTCTACAGAAGACTGAACAGGCAGAAGAGACATTATAGAAGAGCCTGCCTCCTCACAGTTTAATATCAGAGTTTAGTTCCATTTTAGGTCTCCGTTCACACTTGTGCATCTGTATTTTGTGCATTTTTTAACATAATTTTTGGTGTTTAAATGTGTTCACATGTTTTTCATGCGTTATGTGTTTTTGTTTTGATGTGAAGTATCAGTTGCTTGGAAGTGGCGGTTTATTGTCATGCACTAAAACACATGAAAATGCACGTTACATAAATTTTTCATGCGCTTCCATTAAAGGCTATGGGGCTTAAAATTCACCAAAAGAAGCACCTCCATTTTTTTTTTTTTTTTTTTTATAATTCGCACTGCAGCACAATGCAAAGGTGTAAAATGGGCCCCCAAAAAATAATGGTCCCTTTTTTTGTTGCATGCCCGTCATAGGGTTTCATGTTGCACAAGTATGAACAAGGCTAACCAAATCCGCAGGAGGCACCGGAGCATTCTCTAGCGAGGGAAGACTGCAAACCAGTCCCATGTGCTGTGGAACAGGTGCATGCAGTCAGGGGAGCAGGTGAGGCAGAGCTTCAGGGTCGTAGCTTGGTGACCTGGGGTCACAGAGACACAGAGCCAAAGTCCTACCCCACCACTGGTCAAAATGTGGGGCTATGGTTCCGGAGATATAGGACTCCTTGTGCAGCCTGTCAGAAGCTACATACAGCGCGGCCAGTTTAAATACAAGCTGGCACACGCTGTTTGCAGCAGGCTGAGAGGATGAGCTCACAGTGCCTCTCCTCACTTCTTGTCAGAGGCACTGAGCTAAATGAACAGCTTGGAGCCTTGGACCAAAGGTAAAGAACCATTGGTCCAAGCTGTCCAATAAAAATGCTGCAGTGGAGACTCTCCTCTCACTGCAGTATCATAGAAGGGGGCATGTGTCTAAAACACAAATGTTCTCTTCCAGCCATCTTAACTACAAGGTGTACCCATAATCCCATGTTTTTCTCACACAGTTAAGAGGGAGAATCTGCTGCTACTGAAAAGGTACTTTTTTAATCAAGCTAAATCATATAATATTATGCTATATGTTATATCATAATAATTTTATTATTTATCTATTTACCGTGAAATTACTGGTTTGAAGTTATTAACTTCAAACTCCAGTAATTTGTCTGTTACGCCACCTGCTTGAGTACAGTTTTTGAAAATATAGTAAATGACCTTAAAAACAATATATAATAATTATTTGTATATTACTTACGGTAATTTACCACTTGCCAACCAGGCCAATTCTGACACTTCTCTCCTACATATAAAAATCATTTTTTTGCTAGAAAATTATTCAGAACCCCCAAACATTTTATATATATATATATATATATATATATATATATATATATATATATATATATATATATATATATATATATATATATATATATATATTTTTTTTTTATTTTTTTATTTTTTTAGCAGACACCCTAGGGAATAAAAAGGTGTACATTGCAACTTTTTATGTCACATGGTTGCGCAGCAATTTTTCAAACGCGTTTTTTTGGGAAAAAAACTGTTTCATGAATAAAAAAATAAATAAAAAAATCCACTAAAGTTAGCCCAATTTGTTTGTATAATGTGAAAGATGATGTTACACCAAGTAAATAGATACCTAACATGTCACGCTTTAAGATTGCACACACTTGTGTAATGGCGCCAAGCTTCGGTACTCAAAATCTCCATAGACGACGCTTTAAATTTAAATTTTTTACAGGTTACATGTTTAGAGTTACAGAGGAGGTCTAGTGCTAGAATTATTGCTCACGCTCTAACATTTGTGTTTGTTTGTTTAATGAATATAACTGGTAGAACTGCAATTGCCTACATAATGAGAATCGAATACGTAACTTGTGAATATGTAACGTGTGTATCTGGCTCTGA
Source organism: Aquarana catesbeiana (assembly GCF_042186555.1). Classification (NCBI taxonomy): domain Eukaryota; kingdom Metazoa; phylum Chordata; class Amphibia; order Anura; family Ranidae; genus Aquarana; species Aquarana catesbeiana. The sequence continues at coordinate 89,224,330 of NC_133330.1, forward strand.
TACTAGCCAGTGCCTCACCAGCCACTGACCTCATTGCACATCCCTGCTGTAGAAGGGACACACTGGTCAGGTTATTCATAAATAAAATAAAAAACATATTTATATGCCTTAAAGCAGGCCTTCACCCATTAAAATAAATTTTTCCTTCTGGTACCTCCCCCTTTCTTTCCCACAAATGGAGAATATTTCCTAATTTTTTAAAAAGGTTTCATTTTTTTCCTAGGCATGAATGACATCAGGTTCCCCCTGCCTCCTGGAATGTTCACACCACACTGCAGGTCTTTGGGACCCAGAAGAATCCTGTAGCACATCTGCACATGCATGGGGGGCTTTCATGCATGCAGATATCAAGGTACTAGAGAACAAACAGCATTGTGTACGCATGTGTGGCAAAGCCCTGTGCACATGCAGATGTATTGCAGGTCTCTGCCGGGTTCCAAAAGGTGAATTAGAGACCCTCAGCACATTTGCGTACACAAGATATTCTAAGATGTTGGCATGGGAAAGAAGGGGGACTGAAGCTGCTCTTTAACATTATCAACATAACAATATACAGACAAAAGCACACAATCCAATGATACAGTCTATCAAATTCAGAATTGTACAGAAATCTCAAATGCGTGTACTCACATTGGATCGGATGTATTCATTAAAAATTATGGCATGTTTTTTGACTGTTTTTTGACTGTTTTATGCCGCGTATAGACGATCGGAATTTCCGACAACCAAACCGTGGATTTATTTCTGACGGATGTTGGCTGAAACTTGTCTTGCATACACACGGCCGCACAAATGTTTTCGGAAATTCTGATTGGCTAGAACACGCTGACATACAACACGTACGTCGGGACTAGAAAAAGGAAGTTCAATAGGCAGTGCGCCACCCTGTGGGCTCCTTCTGCTAATCTCGTGTTAGTAGAAGTTTGGTGAGAGACGATTTGCGCTTTTCAGCCTTGTGTTTTTCTCACATATGGCTTTGTTGCGGGTGATCCGTGAGAATAATCCTGATGATTTCAGGAATTTTCTCCAGATGACGGACTCCGTTTTTCACCATCTGTTGGCTTTGCTGTCCCCCTATATTACTAAGCAGGACACCTGCATGCGGCAAGCCATCACTCCTGAACAAAAGCTAGTCACCACCTTGCGGTACTTGGCGACGGTGAGAAGTCTGCAGGGCATCAAGTTCTCGACAGGCATCTCCCCCCAGGCTCTGGGGATTATTATTCCAGAGACCTGTTCTGCCATCATTCAGGTCCTGCAGAAGGACTATATTAGGGTAAGTTTTCTCCTTTAACATCACATTCTATGTATTTAATGTTTGCTAATGTATTGTATTTATTTCATTATTGCCTAATTACCATGAATTTAATATGCTGTGAATGTCCCCTTTATCCTCATGCATGCTTGAATTTTTTATGGTCTTTTTTTGTCCTTCATGCATATTTGCCTCCACTAACCTCCCAAGCATGCTATCCTGGGCCCATACACACCTAGCCTAGTCACTTAATGTATTTTGTCAGCTCCATAGTAGTGTTTTACCCTAAACACCCCCTAAAATGTGTACAAATGTTATTGTTGTCCTTAAATTCAGGCAGAGTGCAAGAGGCTTTTTTTTGGGGGGGCCCCAAACTCAGTTGGAACCCTCCCCCCCAACTGCTAAGTAAACCGATACCAATACTCTATCTGCGGACTTTGCCAAACCCATACACACTATACCTACCACTTTTGTGTTCCTATTTATGGATGAATTCACCAAAGCATGTAGTGAAAGGGCCTGTCTGAATACTTTCAAATGGTACTGTTTAAAGTTTTGTTCTCCTATTATCTTGATAGTTAATTGCAGAATGTAAAAATGTGCTTCAATTTGGACAGTGTGTATTCATATTTTTGTATAATGACACTTCTTACCTGTCCAGTGGGCTGCCAATAGTGTAAGTAAGGAGGGAGCTGGCCAAAGTAACACATTATTTATGCATCCATCTCTCAATGAAGTAGAGAGAGTTACCTGTCCAAAACATCTACCCCCCCCAAAAGTTTTACAATGGGCCATCAGAGGGGGTGAGGAATCTGATAAGTTGACCTTATTATACTTTTGTCTTTAAATACTCATTTCAATAAATGTTATACTTATGTTGACCAAGAATGTTTGTGTCTAATCTGCTTGCAATGTTATGTGCAAAAGTACTAATTTTTTTTCTTGTTTCATTCCACAGTTTCCTTCAACGCCACAGGAATGGCACCTGTGTGGGACACATAAAAAGTTTGTTCTGGTGTCCCACACTAGTGCTCCTGCGTCCAGATGTGTAAACAGCTGCTGAGTGTCTTCTCCTTACACTGAATCAAGTTTGCATTTCATTCCAGTTACAAACCTATCTAGACAACAATGTAATAAACTTATTTTAATACAAATAGGCTTGAACAAATGTAGTTAACCTGCATCTACCAAAAACATCGTATTAGTGGGCGAACGAACGATGTTTACTACGAACGATTACTGTGCCCACGAACCTGAAACTTGCCATTTTAAACTGTACAAAAAGTAAAGTAAAGCACATGGAGCAGCACGAACGTAATAATAATAATAATAATAATAATAATAATAATAATAATAGGAAAACACGACTTACTTTTTTGCAGCACTCTTGATTCTTCTGTACTGATCCTGCTCCATCAATTTGAGGTCTGACCATAGTTTTGTTGGTTGGAAATTCCGACAAAAAATGTCCGATGGAGCCTACACACGGTCGGAATTTCCAACAACAAGCTCACATCGAACATTTGTTGTCGGAAATTCCGATCGTCTGTACGTGGCATTAAACTGAATCCAATGAGATTTAAACTTACTGTGATACAGCAAAAACTGAAACCTGTACAGTAGTACCTTGGATTACGAGTACAATTTATTCCAGAAGCATGCTTGTAATCCAAAGCACTCGTATATCAAAACAAGTTTCCCCATAGGAATCAATGAAAACTCAGATAATTTGTTCCAGTATCACTGCTAGTGTATTCAGTACCGCATGTGGCCAGAGGTGGGGGAGGCGCCAGAGACACTCGGAAACACTCGGAGACACTCAGGTTCCCGAGTGTCTCTAAATGTCTCCGAGCGTTACCGGGTCACCCCGCACCTCTGGTCACATGCGGTACTGCACACCCCTGGGGCTTGAATCCTGCTCGTCTTGTGAGACAACGCTCGCAAATCGAGTCAGGATTAGAAAAAAAAATTGCTTGTATTGCGAAGCGCTGGTAAACCGCGTTACTCGCAATGCTAGGTTTTACTGTATTAGAAGAAACCTAGATAGAGGCTGCAATCTGCATCTGTTCTTGTGAAACACTAGTTGGCTCGCTGTTAAGCTAACCAAATACTTTCAATAACTTAGGTCCTTAAAGTGGTAGTGAAATCCGCTTTGTAATAAGGCTTATCTGTAGGTAAAATGAATATCTCCTAAACAGGCTCCATTTAGGAGAGCTTTACCCTGGATGCAGCGATGATGTCACCGATGCATGCGCTCTGCGATGCATACTAGCACATTATGCAATTGTCTTTCAGGGAAATTTTTTATTTTTTTATTTTTTTATTGCAGTGATTTACAACCGCTTTAACGCAGAACAAAATGCAAATCAGCAGTTTTGACTTCACTTTTTGCATGCTTGTTCTAGGTTGGTAACTCTCCATGTACTGAAGAATCTAGATTAGCATAACAGCCAGGCTGGCATTTCCAGAAGCAGGTCATCAGTCACAGCCCCTGTATTTCTCTTAGCACAGGTTTAAAAAAAATGCATATACTCTCAATATATGAGAATATCAATAAGTTTACATTGTGTTGATCTTTTGCCAGTGTAGCACAGGAAAATCTGAGGCTCTACCATTAACCCTCTGATAAATTGCGTGGTTCAAAAATCACTACTCAATACTAACAAACTGGGACAGTGCAGCCCTTTGTGTTCTCTAATAAAGGCTGCCTGCAGATTGTGATTTTCCTTTGGGATGTCATGCTGTTTATTTTTCTCGGCATGAACTGTCAGAAAAAATCGGAAGTGGCTTGCTGTGCCTGTTATGTCCTACAACAGCTCTATAACTACTGAAGAAGGCAAAATTGGGTTACACTAAAGCCCACTGAATAGTGTATAAAATCTCTGTACAGACCCCGAATCCTTTTGAAGTAGTCAATATTCAACCCTCCCTATGCTGACTACCTTTGTGCTTTTTACAATAAATGATACAATAAAGCCTTTAATGCTTACCTGTATTGACAAAAACACCACACTGGGCCCTATGGGCAGTTTTTCAGATGCCTAGGCATGTGATCTCAACTGAAGAGAAGGATCAGAGTCACTGACTTTGAATGAATACCATTATCCAAGGTTCATCAGCAAAAATTGCATGACCAAATGCCTAGGAATATGGTAACATGGTCAGCCACACTAGGACTCTAGGAATTAGGAATTTTCTGCAGTCTATGTGAAGAACTAACTATCGGTGGAGCTGCTGGTTTATTGCGGGCTGTTACCGTCACCTTCGCTACCCCTATTTCACCAGAACCGGGTCTAGGGTCCCGTTGAGTTTATCACCACGCGATGTAGGCACCGGACACTTGAGTATCTTTTCCAATACTTTAATAAACATAAATTGAAGGAAGTAGCAGGAAAGAGGTAGAAGGAGAGTTGCAGGGAAGTTCAAATACCTTTTCTTGGTGTAGCATTAGGAATTTAGACTGGTAGATGAATGTACTATCTCTTTAGAGTTGAATCTTTGCTTGCCTGGATAGGTATCTCTCACTAACCTAGCAGCCAGTACGCAGCACGAACAAAAGTCTCTGCCACAGACTTGATTGGAACAAAACCCATACGATCCTCTGCCACAGGATGTAATGGTTTATGATGAACAGCACACACAGCACTAGAACCTTTAAGCCGACCCGGCAGTACTATGCGGTAGGGTTACTTTAGGATACGTCCTCCAACTGAGTCACCAGGCCCCTCTCCAGACCAGCACTCTGCATGATCCTTCCATGACGGGTCCTCCCCTGGGATCTTCTCAGTTGTCCAGCTTCTTCCAGTAGGACAGACAGCCCAGGACCATTCCTCTGCCACTTTGGTAGGCCCCAGACAGGCTTCTGGGCCCATCCACACGCTGCAGCTATGTGGGCCTCCCGGACGGAGGACCACGAGGTAGTACTCCTAGCACATACCTGTCGGCCAGGAGGGCCAGCAGGTGGAACGAAAACGAACCCTAAAACATGGAGTCTGTCCCATAAATACCCTCTCCCAGAATGCAACTCGGAGGACCACCTCCACCGAGTTATCTCCGGGACAGAGGAGCACTCATCCGCTTCAACGTGTTGCCTTTCCAACACCCGCCGATGGTGACAACGAGACCCACAGGCACAGTGTGAAACTACATGCAACTCAGCCAAGCTGGAACAGAGGCAAATCTGACTATGTATGAACAGATAACCCACTAAATTTACCTATAAGCGGTAGATTGAAAATCTACCAGCGCTACATATGTAAATATTACACATTTATTATAGGGGAACATGGAAGTGAGAAAGTGTGGATTTCTCACTTCATTCCCCTATATTTAACTACACAATTCATTCGTGCTAAATTTGAAGTTAAAGCCAAACCTAAGGGGAAAATAAACTCAGATTTTAAAATTTTACCTACAAGTAAGCTTTCAATAAATCTTACCTGTAGGTACGGTGAACATCTATTAAGCTTGCACTGTTTAGTAGATATTCACATCAACTCCAGCTGATGACGCCACTGCGCATGCGCCCTGAGTGTCTTGTGAATGCAGAGAGCGCCGTGCTGTGAAAGTGACTCCCATGCCAAAGCATGGTCATGATGTCAGTGCGGATTGGTCATTCAAGTGCCCATAGAGTGCAAACCAGATAGAAAGATGGGAGCAGTAGCAATGACAGCACAGCACTGGAGGGCTGCGTTTGACAAGTACTGTAAGTATGTCATAATGTGCTAGTATGCGGTGCATACTAGCATATTACACATTATGGCATAATGCTGCTTGGGAGCCATTTTTTTACATTTTTGGACAAAGTTTACTACCACTTTAAAAATTATTACTTGCAATGGGGCTGTGCTAGCACTGCAAGGGTTAACTGCTTGTTTAACCTCCCTGGCAGTATGATTATGTCAGATTTTTTGATGCTGAAAGCGGTACATTGTTTTGCAAGGAAATTTGGCGTTTTATATTGTAGGCCTGTAATTCTTAGGAATAACTCACTTAAATCTGTCCAAACAAGAGTCTAGTAGACATCCCGAGTATGATAAAGTTTGAAACACAAAATCCTAAATTATAATATAATAAATAACTATAAATAATTATAACAAATATTATAATAATAATAAAATGTATTCAATAATGTAATCAACTCAAAAACACTGAAATTTGCTCAGTTGCAGAATTGTTGCTGTCGTCACTTTCAGTGTCTGATGGTGAATTTCCCCACAAATCACTATCGCTCAATTCTGCAAGTGTTCTAATTCTCTATCGCTGTTTTCTAGCTGGTCTAAAACTGCTTTTGACGTAAAGGGACACTTTTTGGTTGCCATGGACAATCTGAAGTTTCCACTCAGTAAGATCAGTATATATATATATATATATATATATATATATATATATATATATATATATATATAATATAAAAGTGCATGCAGGGAACTGAACAAAGCACTAGGGACAAAAGGGAGGTGAAATAATTTGATACAGTAATGTAATCTGTAAGATTACAGTGTACTGTATGTATTCTGTTTTTTGCACTTTTTGAATTTCCTGCCAGGCTCCTTCCCCGGGCGTCCTGACGCTCGCAGGGAATGGAGCCCAGCATACAGTACATCTGGCGGAAGGGACAGCTGCCACATACAGCGGGGGGACATCGCAGGATCCTGGGGACAAGGTAAGTAACTTTCCCTGGATCTGGCGATGCAATCCCCAGTGCGGCTCAGGGTAACCACTTTTGGTATGGAAAATTCACTTCGAGCCACACTTGGGAATACCGCTAAGAAGGTTAAAGCGGATGTATACCCCGCTTTCACATTTTTACATACAGGTAAGCCTATATAAGGCTTACCTGTAGGTAAAATGAATATCTCTAAAACGTGTACGGTTTAGGAGATATTCACCTTGCATGCAGCCGCGATGCATACTAGCTCATTATGCCTTTGCCTTTACCTAGTTTTGACAGGTACCCAGCTCCCACTTCCGCTCAGCCACCTAGGTGACTTGAGCGGAAGTTCCTCTCCCCCTCCCTCCCTGCAATCTTCTGGGACACGTCACAGGTCCCAGAAGATTGCCCGGCCATTCAGGACGTGCATTGTGACTCGGGCATGTGCAGTGCAGCTTCACAGCCGGGCACCCACACTAGTGATGCCGGGGAGAGGCATGGAAGAGAATCTAGGCTTTGGACGGCCACATCACTGGATCGTGGGACAGGTACACTTTTTGTAGCTGCTGACTTTTAATAAACACAGAAACGGCTGGAACTCCGCTTTGACACACTGCAATAGAATGCACGAGTGTTAAGGCGCACTTAAAAGCGGAGTTCCCCTTAAAAAAAAAAAAATTTAAAGTCAGTAGCTACAAATACTGCAGTTGCTGACTTTTAATAACTGGATACTCAGTCCAGCAATGCTGGATACAGGGTCCAGCAATGCGGGGGAACGAAGCCCCGCTCGTCTCCCCCTCCTCTCTGCGGTGCCGGCATTTTAACTGTGGGAGCCCGTCTGTGACTTCACAGCCGGGCACCCACTGTGCATGCGCGAGCCGCGCCATGCGCTTTAAATAGCCGGGCAATCATCTGGGACCTGTGATGTGTCCCAGATGATTGCCGAGAGGGAAGGGGAAGAGGTGATCTCCCTTCCGGTGCGCCGGGAGGAAGTGGGAGCTGGGACCCTTTAAAAAGAAGGTATCCGCTCCCCCCTCAAAAAAATGACATTCTAAATGTGGCATATCAGGGGGTCACCTCCCTTAAAACGTGAAGTTCCATTTTTGGGTGGAACTCCGTTTTAAATACAGTGATTTAATGGCTATTTTTGTCCCCTGGCACTGGAAAACAAAGTTTTGGAAACCTCTTCAATAGAAACATAAACAATAAAATGACTGGAGTGACTGGAGGATTAAATTCCTTATCAGGCAGTTCTGCAAGAAGAAGAAATGGCCGTTGCATGGCTTGTGTCTCGTGGAGTCTGTTGTGAGGTGAGGAAAGCTTCAGACCCATTTTTGAAGTTCAGTAAATTCATTCTATCGAAAGTCACATTGGGTTGATTTGCTAAAGGTGGAGAGTGCAAAATCTGGCGCAGCTGTCCACGGTAACTAATCATCTTTCAACTTCAGGTTGCTCAATTAAGCTTTGACAAAAAAAACTGGAAGCCGTTTCTATGCAGAGCTGCACCAGACATTCCACTCTCCGGTTTTAGTAAATCAACCCTATTCATTTACAGCTATGTATTGTGGGGCCTCAAAAAGGTCACCAGGGCTGCAAAGTGCATTGGGAAGGAATACTAGATACTGGGCCTGAGTAATTTAAGCCTAGTACACACTACTAGTTTTTTTTTGTTCAACCCAGCGGGCTGGGCGAAAAAACTGATAGCTCAGTTTAGAGCCGCTGTAATAACAATCAAATGTTGGCATTGCGATCTTCCCTGCTCTTCTATTGTGTCCTGACGGGTGGTGCTGGTCAGCAGACATGCTTCTG